>NC_090324.1:213453186-213640069 GCF_040869045.1 Eurosta solidaginis | reverse complement strand
TAATCTGTTATTACTCTTTGAAGTTTATACATGACATAACACAGGGAACGTTACCAAATTATCTGAGTGATAGGATACAGTACAATTATGAGATCCATAACTATGGAACTAGGAGTAGCAGAAATTTAAGACTGCCCAAAGTAAGAACCGAGTTCGCAAAAAAGACCTTAGAATACGTAGGCTATAAAATGTATAATGAACTACGAGCAGAGATAAAAGACTGTGAAAACGTTGTTAAGTTGAAAGAAAAACTATTTCTATATTGTAAAAATTTAAATATTTAATACTAGTTAAACAATAAATTTACTCATTTCTTTTTAATGAAATAGTTTTAAGAAACAATTATGAATTTTGTAAATTGTACTATACAAATAATTAGGCTTTTTTGGCCGTAATAAATAAAATAATAATAATAATAATAAATCGAATATGACAATGGAAATTGCTTTAAGCTCTCAGCAACAGCTTTCATTTGATATCCCTATTACAAACACATTGTAGGGGTATCCGGGTTCTTTTGGCCTATATCTCAAGACCCTAGTCACCCAGCCAAAAAAATTACTCTCTACTAAAACACACATTAACAGCTTCCATTTGACATCTATATTACACACATATTGTAGGGGTATCCGGGTACATGTTTTGGCCTATATCTCAAGACCCTAGTCACCCAGCGATATAAAAATTACTCTGTACTAAAACACACATCAATAGCTTTCATTTGCTATCCATATTATACACACCTTCTAGGGGTATACGGGTCCATGTTTTGGCCTATATCTCGAGACCCTAGGCAACAATAGGTATCAAAACTACCCTGTACTAAAGCACTCATCATCAGCTTTCATTTGATATCCATATTGTCTAAACACTCTCTAGGGTGCCCTGGTCCACGTTTTGGCCTATATCTCGAGACTCTAGTCACCAATAGGTATGAAAACTACCCGGTACTAAAGCACCATCAACAGCTTTAATTTGATATACATATTGTATAAACACATCCTAGGGGTCCCGGGTCCACGCTTTGGACTATATCTCGAGACCCTAGTCACAATAGGTACGAAATATACCCAGTATCAAAGTACTCATTACCGGCTTCCATTTGGTACCCATATCGTACAAACCAGTCCCAGGAGTACCCAGGTTCACGTTTTGATCTCAAGACCCAGCCGGAATGGGATAAAGATTATCCTATGTTCGTTCCCTGGTTCTAGGCTACCTCTCCTCCAATTTTCAGCCAAATCGCTTTTTCCGTTCTTGAGTTATGCGTAGTGTAACTAACACGACTTTCTTTATATATATAGATTTGTTTGGGTGCCACGCCCCTTTTATATATCAAAATTACTTTATTTCCCGGTGATCTAAGGAACCTATAGCCAAAATCTGGTGATTATTGAAGTGTGGCAAATACGTTTCCATAGGTAATACACACACACACAGAATTTGATTATATATATAGATATATAATATATATACCACGGATCTCTATGATTTTTTCACACAACAATATATACTATATACGTAAGCAATTGTTGAAATTTGAAGCTTATAGCTGTTAAAATGGGGTAGGAATTGCGAAAAGTTTCTTATCTGAACAATCGGTTGTATTAGATATATAAACATTTGGTGAAATTTGAACATATCTAAACGATTTTTAAGATAAATCTTAATATATAAAAAACACGTGGTCACACAATTGAGGCCAATGGACTCCTAAACTACTGAACCGATTTTGAATTTGTTTTACACCCCGTGTGTAGTTTGATCTACCTTGAAATATAGGATAGGTTTCTAGGGTCTCTAGGGTCTCGAGATATAGGCCAAAACGTGGACCCGGGTATCCCTTGAGTGTGTGTATAGAATATGGATATCAAATGGAAGCTGTTGGCGGGTGCTTTAGTAGAGGGTAATTTTCATACCCCTGGGTGACTAGGGTCTCGAGATATAGGCCAAAACGTGGACCTGGGCACCCCTAGAATGTTTTATACAATACGGATATCAAAAGAAAGCTGTTGATGAGTGCTTTAGTACAGGATAGTTTTGATTCCTATTGGTCGCTAGGGTCTCGAGATATAGGCCAAAACTTGGACCCGGGTACCCCTAGAATGTGTTTATACAATATGGATATCAAATGAAAGCTGTTTATGAGTGCTTTAGTAGAGGGTAATTTTCATACCCCTATGTGTCTAAGGTCTTGAGACATGGGCCAAATCGTGGACCTGGGTACCCCTAGAATGTGTGTATAGAATATGGATATCAAAAGGAAGCTGTTGACGAGTGCTTTAGTAGAGGGTAATTTTCATACCCCTGGGTGGCTAGGGTCTCGAGATATAGGCCAAAACGTGGACCCGGGCACCCCTAGAATGTTTTATACAATATGGATATCAAATGAAAGCTGTTGATGAGTGCTTTAGTACAAGTTTTGATACCTATTGGTCGCTAGGGTCTCGAGATATAGACCAAAACTTGGACCCGGGTCCAATAGAATATTTATAGAATATGGATATCAAATGAAAGCTGTTAATGAGTGCTTTAGTAGAGGGTCATTTTCATATCCCTGGGTGACTAGGGTCTCGAGATATAGGCCAAAACGTGGACCTGGGTACCCCTAGAATGTGTGTATAGAATATGGATATCAAATGGAAGCTGTTGACGAGTGCTTCAGTAGAGGGTAATTTTCATACCCCTGGGTGGCTAGGGTCTCGAGATATAGGCCAAAACGTAGACCCAGGCACCCCTAGAATGTTTTATACAATATGGATATCAAATGAAAGCTGTTGATGAGTGCTTTAGTACAGGATAGTTTTGATACTTATTGGTCCTAGGGTCTCGAGATATAGGCCAAAACTTGGACCCGGGTACACCTAGAGTGCGTTTATAGAATTTGGATATCAAATGGAAGCTGTTGATGAGTGATTTAGTAGAGGCTAATTTTCATACCCCTGGGTAACCAGGGTCTCGAGATATAGGCCAAAACTTGGCCCCGGTACCCATAGAATGTGTTTATAGAATATGGATATCAAATGAAAGCTGTTGATGAGTGCTTTAGTAAAGGGTAATTTTCATACCCCTGGGTGACTAATTTCTCGAGATATAGGCCAAAACGTGGACCCGGGTACCCCTAGAATCTGTTTATACAATATGGATATCAAATGGAAGCTGCTGATGAATGCTTTTGTATAGGGTAATATATTATCCAGAGACGGACTGGGACTGGGATTAGGACTAGGACTGGGACTGAGACCCGGAATGGTACTGGGACTGGAATAAAATACATACCACTTTCTGGGACAGACAAAAAGAGATGCAGAGGAATGAGAAGAAATTGAGAGAAGAGAAAAGAGAAAAGAGAGAAGGAGATTCAGAAAGAGATAAAAT
Source organism: Eurosta solidaginis (assembly GCF_040869045.1). NCBI lineage: Eukaryota > Metazoa > Arthropoda > Insecta > Diptera > Tephritidae > Eurosta > Eurosta solidaginis. The sequence goes on along the minus strand of NC_090324.1, from coordinate 213,636,691 downwards.
GAGACGAAGATGGAGATAGATGAAGCGAAAAAGACGGAGGGAGGAGTGAATAAAAGGATTAGGAAATAAGAGGGGAGGAGGGCAGAGTCAGATGGAAAAAGCTTATTAAAATGTATACAGATTGGCCATATTTAGGGCAGGACAACGTCTGCCGGGTCTTCTAGTATAAAATAAAAAATAGGTAGGTATTTTGTGTGAAGATGCAAAGTTTCAGGTTTTTTGTAGTCTGCATCGAAAAACTATGAATACGAATCACGTATTTCAACAATATATGACGTAAACGGTACTATTTGATGAAATTTGTTGATATTTGAAGCTTCTAGCCATAAAAAAGGGGCACAAACAACAGTTTATACGGGGTATATAATATATATACCACCGATCTCTAGGATTTTTTCAGACAACAATATACCCTATATACCTAAGCAATTGGTGAAATTTTTAGCTTCTAGCTGTTAAAATGCGGCAGAAATTCCGCAAAGTTTCTTATCTGAACAATCCGTTGTATGAGATATATACTATATATACCACCGATCTCTATGATTGTTTCAGACAACAATATATGCTATATTTTTAAGCATTTGGTGAAATTTGAAGGTTCTAGCTGCTAAAATGGCAAAAAAATATATATTGTAACGATTTTACTGCAATTCCCTTATTTGCAATCTTCTGCCAACGTTCGTATCGCTAAACTGTTGAATAAATAACTCCAATATTGAATAATGGAAAAATAACCTTTATTAAATTACTCCACAATAACACTTATACTTTGCAACGAATAGCTTGCTTAATGACCAACTGATTGATAGCCCAAATGAAACTGATTATTAATGGCTCAACCTGTGCCGCTTTTATACTCTTCTTTTTTCTCCTTCACCCATTTCTCGTAAGGTCTAATAATTTCGTGAACCTGATGCTTGTTTATGAGCTATAGAAACGTATATTTGCAATTTGTATCCATATGCGTGTGTATATGTGAGCGGCGGATGATGACATGCGCTTGTTAGTATCTCTCTCTGTTGCCCTGCATGTATGTGTGCAGACATAATGATTAATTTGTTTACGTACATACAAGTGTAGCAGCTTGCTTCATTGTGTTGTGGCTTTATTTACTTAGTATCACATTAGTGATGGGAGTATCACTTAGTGTCACTGATATTCGTCACACTGCCCTCCACCTAAGTCTGATCGTCCCGATCAGACAAATCTCTCGATCTAACCGCTGTTAGCCTCCGCAATTGAACCACTTTCATTTTGGTTCGTGGTTTGCCAATGGTTTGTATGCGGTACAGTACATCATTGATCCGTTTTACAACTTTGTATGGGCCTTCCCAGTTACACTGCAATTTTCGGGGAAAAACATTTTTTCATTGTGGGTTGTATAGCAGCACCAAATCTCCTTCCTGAAACCCTTTCGAATTAATTATTTATAAGACCTCGCTTTCATCTTGTCACTCATAACCTTTGATCGTTTCCTTACAAGATCGTGTATCTCTCTCAGCTCTTCTTCCAAGACACCAGTGGATTTCTTGACATTCCTCTCCCCATCGGCACCTATCCCATACTTGAAATCAGTTGGCGGTCGAAGGTCATTGCCAAAAATTACTTTTGCAGGGGTTTGGGCCGTTGTCCCATGCACTGCTGATCGGTTATCCATCAAGAATAATGGTATGCGGATATCCCACTCCTTATGGTACTTGTCTACTACTTTCTTAAATGCTCCTCCAAGGTTCTATTGAAACGTTCCACCATACCATCGGAATGAGGATGCAATGCAGTTGTCCGTGTTTTTCGAATGCCGAATGATTTACACATTTCTTGGAACACAGCTGATTCAAAATTCCTGCCTTGGTCAGAATGTAACACCATTTGTACACCATACCTTGCAACCCATTCATTTTTAACCTCTTCTGCAACTATTTCTGCTTCTTGGTTTGAGATTGGGTATACCTCTGGCCTTTTACTGAAATAATCCATAACCGATAGTCCGTATTTGTTTCCGCGGTTGCTAGTAGGAAAATGACCTGCGACATCCATAGCGATCCTTTCAAATAGTGCACCTGAAATATACTGCTTCATCTGCCCATGACTTCGTGTTTTGGGCCCTTTCACTGTGTTGCATAACTCGCAGTTGGCAATCCACTCGGTGACCGACTGACGGCAACCAACCCAATATAATCTCTGCTTAATTTTCTCGAGCGTCTTTGTGATTCCAAGATGACCTCCACTTGGACCATTATGAAGCTCGCTGAGCACGTCAGGAATCCTCTTTCTGGGAACAACTATCAGTTTCTTTTTGAATTGACCATCCTGACTCTCCCATACTCGATGAAAGCAACCGGATATCAATTCTAAACTATTCCGCTGTGCCAATGTGACTTCGCAATGGGACTATCTGCTAACATCTCTTCTCTGCTTGGTCTTTCGTTTCGTTCGAGCCCTTGCATAACATGTGACAGATCTGTATCTTCTAGCTGACACTTTCTTAGTTGTTGCTTGTCCCATTCATTCGTAAACGCTATAGTCATTAGCCGGACATATATAATGTCTTCTTTAGCCTCGGCCTTGAACGGTGCTTGCATTCCAAACTACATGGTCTTCGTAACATGGCAACGGCATTTCCATGGGTACTACTTTCCGACGCTCAATGGAAAAGTCGTAGCTTTGTAGCCGCTCGATCCACCGTGCCAATTGTCCTTCCGGCTTACGGAACTGCAGAAGCCATTTTAACGCTAGGTGATCTGTCCTGACACGGAATCGGTAGCCGTAGAGGTATTTATGATAATGTTTAATGCACTCTACCAATGCCAAAAGCTCTCTCCGTGTAACGCAATAGTTCTTCTCTGGTTTTCCAGTCGAATGGCTGTAATATGCAACTACCTTCTCCTGCCCATCAAACAGTTGTGACAAAACGCCTCCTATAGCACATCCACTCGCATCTGTATCTAGAATAAATGTTGCTCCTGGAATCGGATATGCCAACATTGGGGCAGTGCACAAACGCTCCTTTAATGTTTGGAAAGCCACCTCTGCTCCTTTTTCCATTCAAAAGCGTTATTTTTTCTTGTAGGCTCATGGAGGATATGGGCTACGCTGGAAAAATTTAGTACAAATCGGCGGTAATATGTGCACAGCCCAAATAAACTTCTCATTTCATGTAGGTTCTGTGGTCTTGGCCAATCTTTTACAGCCTCTAACCTTTCGTTTGCAGAGCAGATGCCCTCTGGCGTTACCTTTTGACCCAAATAATTTACTTCCTTTTTAAACAGCGCACACTTTTTGGGACTTAACTTCAGACCAGCACCAGCTATTCTCTGGAAAACTTCCTCCAAGATCTTAAGATGTTCCTCAAAGTTCATGCCCAATACGATTATGTCGTCCAGGTATACCAAGCATGTTTTCAAATGTAGACCTTTCAGTACCTGGTCCATGAGTCACTCAAAAGTAGCTGGTGCATTACAAAGTCCAAAAGGTATTACTGTAAATTGCCAAAGACCATCACCGACACTGAAGGCTGTATTCTCTTTATCTTCCTCCTTCACCTTCACTTGCCAGTAGCCGCTTTTCAAATACAGTGTGGAAAACCATTTCGTACCAGATAACGAGTACAGAGTGTCGTCAATTCTTGGCAATGGGTAGCTATCCTTTTTCGTAACGTCACTCAACTTCCGGTAGTCCACGCAAAACCTAATTTTTCCATCCTTCTTCTTTACAAGTACTACCGGTGAGGTCCATGGGCTAGCTGACGGTTCTATGACGCCGCTGTCGCTCATTTCTTGTACGATTTGACTCACAACTTCACGCTTCGCCAGTGGAACACTACGTGGAGCTTGACTTATCGGCCTCGCGTCTCCAGTGTCAATTTGATGTTTCACAACATTGTTTCGGCCTGGTTTGGAACCATCCTGGTCAAATATGTTTGCGCACTTTAGGAGCAGTTGTTTTGCCTTACTCTGATAATCTTCCTCTAGCCCCTCCGTCCATGCCGTGATGTCATATGAAAGATCAGTATTACTAGATGAAACGTGTTCCTGGAGCTGTTCACAGTTAATAATTACTTCAGCCTCTTGGCATCTTCCCAAAATAGTTCCTTTGGTCAGTTTGAGTGGTTACTTGAATTCATTGAGTACTCTTACCGGAATACGTCCATCTTGTTTTGGCATAGCCAGGGTTTTTCCTACAAGTATGTTCGGTGCTGATTTGTTTGCTGCTTCGACAACCCACAATTTGTTTGTCCCACCATCTCCATCAACCTTTGCCCAGATGACTGCTTCGGATTTTTTTGGTATTTGCTGACGCTCTTCCACCAATTCTCCTTTACTGTTGTAGCCTCTCTCGTAGCCGAAATTAAGTGGCACATCCATGTTTTTATATCGCATCGTCTTGCTTTGCATATCGATCTTGCCACTATAAAATTGTGTAGTAGCGTGACGTTCGCCATTGCTAGTTCACATTCTACTTATCCAATTACCTGGGTGCCCTCTCCCGTGGCTGTACGTAATCTTGCTCCAAGCAATGGTCTTATCTTTTTGTTGAATAAATCCGCTCGAATGATGGAATGAAATGCATCCGTATCTACAGTCAGTGAATGTTCCTTTCCATCCACATGTCCCCCGGCAGTAAGATTGTTCGATCTTGTTCCAATCTGCGAGATAGAGATTATGTGGCATTCAATTGCGGGAGCCAGCTGTCGCCCCTTGCGGCTGACTCGATTTAGTTTAACGATTGAGTGGTCTTGGAGATTAGCTCATCTCCTTCTGCTCTGCGTTTACGACCACCCACATTGTTGGAACTGTTAGGGTTGGTGTTGCAATAACGCGCAATGTGCCCTGGCTTTCCACACTTAAAGCATTTGACTTCATCATTATTCTTCTGCTGTGACCCTTCAATGCTTCTAAAATTGCGTCTATCCAGTCTGGCCTTTCCACTTCCAAGCGATGAGCTTTGCACGCTGGCTTACTCAAAATTGAGGCTGTTTCTTGAGTCAGTGCATGCGATACCGTTTCAGCAAATGTTAGTTTTGGATTCGCATATGTAGCCCGCTTCGTTTCCACATCTCATATGCCATTTATGAAACTCTGGATTTTTACCCTTTCAGTGTATTCCACGTGTGCGTCCGCATTTGCAAGATGAGCCAGTTTTTCAATATTTGAAGCAAACTCCTGCAATGCCTCATTTGCCTTTTGGTAGCGGTTTTGCCACTCAATTTGGAATATCTGTTTTCTATGCTCGCTTCCATACCGTCGTTCTACAGCAGCCATCAATGCTTCATAGTTGTTCCGCTCTCCTTCGGGAATCGTTTGTAGGATTTCGGCTGCTGGCCGCTTCAATTCCGCGAACAGTGCAGCAAATTTATCTTCCGCATTCCAGTTGTTCACTGCTGCGGTCTTCTCAAACTGTAGCGTGAAGACCTGGAAAGGAACAGAACCGTCAAAGGATGGCGTTTTACCTTCCGATTGCTTGGTGAAATAGCTGGCGATTTAGTTCTAACTGCTCCATACGACCTTTCAAATCATCGGCTTCTGCCTGAAATTGAGCGATTTTTGCATCTGCGCTTCCAGTTTTGATGATACCCTTGCTTCCTGTTCTGACAGTTGCGAAGATATGCGAGATTCTTGTGCTTTCAACTGCTCAGCCATATATGTCTTCTGTTCATCTAACTGTGTTTTGATCTTTGATGTAATCTGTGTCGACATTTCTGAAATACGCGTTTCTTGTGCTTCAATTTTCGATGTTATGCGTGTCTCCTGTGGTTCCAGTTGGGATGCTATACTTGTCTTTTGTTCTTCCAGTTGAGATGCCAGTTGAGATTTTATATCTGTCTTTTGCGATTCCAGTTGAGACGCCACTGTCGATGTTTGAGCAGATATTGCAGCCAAAATCGTGTTCAAGTCTGTGCTCGTAACTGTCTGCGTAACTGTCTCTTCCATTTTTGTTGTTTCCTCGTCATCAAAATGAAAGTCATACTCTTCCACGTCAATTCCTTCTAATTCCATTGCCTGTCGTAGTCTTGCTTGAAGTTCGTGTTTATTGCCACGGGCTTCCAACTCCTTTTTCAGTTGCTGGATCCTTAACTCATTTAACTTCGCCATGTCCTTGTTGTGCTCAGCAATGCTGGAATTTATTCAACAATTCCTCTTCTGACACCAATTGTAACGATTTTACTGCAATTCCCCTTATTTGCAATCTTCTTCCAACATTCGTATCGCTAAGCTGTTGAATAAATAACTCCAATATTGAATAATGGAAAAATGACCTTTATTAAAGTACTCCACAATAACACTTATACTTTGCAACGAATAGCTTGCTTAATAACCATCTGACTGATAGCTCAAATGAAACTGATTATTCATGCCTCAGCCTGTGCCGCTTTTATACTCTTCTTTTTCCTCGTTCACCCATTTCTCGTAAGGTCTAGTAATTTCGTGAACCTGATGCTTTTTTATGAACTATATACACGTATATTTCCAATTTGTATCCATATGCGTGTGTATATGTGAGCGGCTGATGATGACACGGGCTTGTGAGTATCTCTCTCTGTTGCCTCGCATGTATGTGTGCAGACATAATGATTAATTCGTTTACGTACATACAAGTGTAGCAGCTTGCTTCATTGTGTTGTGGCTTTATTTACTTAGATTCAGATTAGTGATGGGAGTATCACTTAGTGTCACTGATATTCATCACAATATATAGTATATAAATATGTGGAATGAAACAAGCGTTTTGTTTTATTTAAATGTTTAATTTCACTTTGTTTGTTAAGGATTTTACATTTAATTTGTGTGTTATTGTTTAACTATAGTTATTTTGAGTTTTCCTTAGTATTACATTAAATTTTAAATATAATTAGATAACTTTCTTAGAATTAGATTTCTTATGTGCGCTTCGGGTTTCAAAGTTTAACTGAACTCGTCTGTTTTCAGTCGTTGTCGTTGTTCTCGTCTTTTTTCGTTAAATTGTTCGTCAGGTCAGAGTTTGTTATGTTGGTTGTATTTTATTTGTAGTTTATTTGGCTCCCAGCGTTTCATATACTCGGCGACGCTAGTGATGCGCCTAGGACCTTCACTTTCACCAACCTTTTCTACTTCATACTTATCATGAGCCAGTACTTTCAAAAGCTTGTATGGACTGCAGAACTTAGGCCTAAGTCTGAGTCCACTCACAAATTGCGTACGCTTAATGGCGACTATATCCTCGTAGTGGTCGATGCGTATTCTAAGTTTGTGTGGTTGTACCCAACCAAAAATACCGGTGCTGATGCAGTCTTTGATCGTATCTCAAAACAAGCTGCGACATTCGGAAATCCCAGACGTATTATAACTGATAGGGGAGCAGCGTTTACAAGTAATCAATTCAAGTAGTACTGCACAAAGGGGGGTATAGAGCATTTACTTATAGCAACAGGTGTTCCAAGAGGCAATGGACAAGTTGAGTAGATTGTGGTACCAATGATATCTTCTTCCTTTGCTCCATCGGTCCAACATGATTGATATGAAGGGTGCTTAGTGGCCTACCCTCCTTATCAATCGGGTTCAGTAACCCTTCTTTCCTTCCGGATTTCGTGTCAGAAACAATACACTCTACACAGCTTCTGACAACTCTGGTTACTTTTGATCCTGATTGCGCGATAAAAAAGTTTTTTCAAATAGCTTCCTGTGCCTTTTTCATATATAAATGCATAGATATTCGATACAATACATTTCAATAATAGAATATAATACCAAGTACGGGTTAAATATATAAATTTATAGAGCTACGTATAAAAAAGGAGAGTGATGGGACGGATGACAGCCTACACCGCGTAACCAAACACCTTTCATTTGATACCCATATCGTACAAACAAATTCTTTATGGCAATATCTCGAAAAGGCGTCCACCTGTAGAACTAAGACCCACTCCCTTTTAAAATACTCATTATCACTTTATATTTGATACCCATATCGTACAAACAAATTCTAGAATCACCCTTGGTCCACGTTTATGGCGATATCTCGAAAAGGCGTCCACCTATAGAACTAAGACCCACCCCTTTTAAAATATTCATTATCACTTTACATTTGAGACACTAAGGCCCACTCCCTTTTAAAATACTCATTAACGCCTTTCGTTTGATACCCATATTTACAAACGCACTCTAGAGTCACCCCTGGTGCACGTTTATGGTGATATCTCGATATGGTGTCAACCCATAGAACTAAGACCCACTTCCTTTTAAAATACTCATTAACACCTTTCATTTGATACCCATATCGTACAAACACATTCTAGAGTCACCCCTGGTCCACCTTTATGGCGACATCTCGAAAAGGCGTCCACCTATAGAACTAAGACCCACTCCCTTTTAAAATACTCATTAACACCTTTCATTTGATACCCATACCGTACAAACAAATTATAGTGTCACCCCTGGTCCACCTTTATGGCGAAATCTCGAAAAGGCGTCGACACATAGAACTAAGGCCCACTCCCTTTTAAAATACTCATTAACACCTTTCGTTTCATACCCATATTGCACAAACGCATTCTAGAGTCACCCCTGGTGCACGTTTATGGCGATATCTCGAAAAGGCGTCTAACCATAGAACTAAAGCCCACTCCCTTTTAAAATACTCATTAATACCTTTCATTTGATACCCATATCGTACAAACAAATTCTAGAGTCACCCCTGGTCCACCTTTATGGTGATATCTCGAAAAGGCGTCCACCTATAGAACTTAGGCCCAACCCCTTTTAAAATACTCATTAACACTTTCATTTGATACCCATATCGTACAAACAAATTCTAGAGTCAGCCCTCGTCCACCGTTATGGCGATATCCCTAAATGGCGTCCATCTATAGAACTAAGGCCCACGCCCTTTTAAAATACTAACTAACACCTTTCATTTGATACCCATATCGTACAAACAAATTATAGAGTCACCCCTGGTCCACCTTTATGGCGATATCTCGAAAAGGCGTCCACCTATAGAACTAAGGCCCACTCCCTTTTAAAATACTCAGTAACACCTTTCATTTGATACCCATATCGTACAAACAAATTCTACAGCCACCCCTTGTGCACGTTTATGGCGATGTCTCGAAAAGGCGTCTACCCATAGAACTAAGGCCCACTCCTTTTTAAAATACTCATTATCACCTTTCTTTTGCTACCCATATCGTACAAACAAATTCTAGAGTCACCCCTGCTCCACCTTTATGGCGATATCTCGAAAAGGCGTCCACTATAGAACTAAGGCCCATTCCCTTTTAAAATACTCATTAACACCTTTCATTTTATACCCATATCGTACAAAAAAATTCTAGAGTCACCCCTGGCGAGTTTATGGCGATATCTCGAAAATGCGTCCACCTATAGAACTAAGACCCACTCCCTTTTAAAATACTCATTATCACTTTACATTTGAGACCCATATCGTACAAACAAATTCTAGGGTCACCCCTGGTCCACCTTTATGGCGATATCTCGAAAAGGCGTCCATGCATAGAAGTAAGGCCCACTCCCTTTTAAAATACTCATTAACACCTTTCGTTTGATACCCATATTTACAAACGCACTCTAGAGTCACCCCTGGTGCACGTCTATGGCGATATCTCGAAATGGCGTCAACCCATAGAACTAAGACCCACTCCCTTTTAAAATACTCACTAACACCTTTCATTTGATACCCATATCGTACAAACACATTCTAGAGTCACCCCTGGTCCACCTTTATGGCGATATCTCGAAAAGGTGTCTACCCATAGAACTAACGCCCACTCCCTTTTAAAATACTCATTAACACCTTTCATTTGATACCCATATCGTACAAACAAATTCTAGAGTCACCCCGGTCCACCTTTATGGCGAAATCTCGAAAAGGCGTCCACGCATAAAAGTAAGGCCCACTCCCTTTTAAAATACTCATTAACACCTTTCGTTTGATACCCATATTTACAAACGCACTCTAGAGTCACCCCTGGTGCACGTCTATGGTGATATCTCGAAATGGCGTCAACCCATAGAACAAAGACCCACTCCCATTTAAAATACTCACTAACACCTTTCATTTGATACCCATATCGTACAAACACATTCTAGAGTCACCCCTGGTCCACCTTTATGGCGAAATCTCGAAAAGGCGTCCACCCATAGAACTAAGGCCCACTCCCTTTTAAAATACTCATTAACACCTTTCGTTTGATACCCATATTGTACAAACGCATTCAAGAGTCACCCCTGGTGCACGTTTATGGCGATATCTCGAAAATGCGTCCACCTATAGAACTAAGGCCCACGACCTTTTAAAATACTCATTAACACTTTTCATTTGATACCCATATCGTACAAACAAATTCTAGAGTCACCCCTGGTCCACCTTTATGGCGAAATCTCGAAAAGGCGTCCACCCATAGAACTAAGGCCCACTCCCTTTTAAAATACTCATTAACACCTTTCGTTTGATACCCATATTGTACAAACGCATTCAAGAGTCACCCCTGGTGCACGTTTATGGCGATATCTCGAAAAGGTGTCTACCCATAGAACTAACGCCCACTCCCTTTTAAAATACTCATTAACACCTTTCATTTGATACCCATATCGTACAAACAAATTCTAGAGTCACCCCGGTCCACCTTTATGGCGAAATCTCGAAAAGGCGTCCACGCATAGAAGTAAGGCCCACTCCCTTTTAAAATACTCATTAACACCTTTCGTTTGATACCCATATTTACAAACGCACTCTAGAGTCACCCCTGGTGCACGTCTATGGCGATATCTCGAAATGGCGTCAACCCATAGAACTAAGACCCACTTCCTTTTAAAATACTCACTAACACCTTTCATTTGATACCCATATCGTACAAACACATTCTAGAGTCACCCCTGGTCCACCTTTATGGCGATATCTCGAAAAGGCGTCTAACCATAGAACTAAAGCCCAATCCCTTTTAAAATACTCATTAACACCTTTCATTTGATACCCATATCGTACAAACAAATTCTAGAGTCACCCCTGGTCCACCTTTATGGCGATATCTCGAAAAGGCGTCCACCTATAGAACTTAGGCCCACCCCCTTTTAAAATACTCATTAACACTTTCATTTGATACCCATATCGTACAAACAAATTCTAGAGTCAGCACTGGTCCACCGTTATGGCGATATCCCTAAATGGCGTCCATCTATAGAACTATGGCCTACTCTCTCTTAAAATACTCTTTAGTACCTTCCATTTGATACACGTGTTATACAAACACATTCCAGGGTTACCCTAGGTTCATATTACTACGAGGTTATTTTCCCTTATTTTGTCTCCATAGCTCTCAACTGAGTATGTAATGTTCGGTTAGCCTTCCTTACTTGTTAAATTATAGTGAAGTGTGAAAAATAAAAATCTATATATTTTAAACTGACTCGGAGTGGGACTGGGACTGGAATAAAATACATACCACTCTCTGGGGCAGGCAATAAGGGATGCAGAAGAATGAGAAGGAATTGAGAGAAGAGAAAAGAGAGAAGGAGATTGAGAAATAGATAGAATGAGACGAAGATGGGATAGATGAAGCGAAAAAGACGGAGGAAGGAGTGAATAAAAGGATTAGGAAAAAGTGAAGAGGGGCGAGGGCAGAGTCAGACGGAAAAAGTTTATTAAAATGTATGCAGATAAACCAAATTTAGGGCAGGACAACGTCTGCCGGGTCTTCTAGTATATATATATGTGAGATCTGATACCTTGAAATACAACCTTAGCCTGACGAACAATTTAACGAAGAAAGACGAGAACAACGACAACGACTGAAAACAGACGAGTTCAGTTAAACTTAGAAACCCGAAGCGCACATAAGAAATAAAAGTCGCACACAAAAGAAAATTATCTAATTATACTAAAAATGAAATCTAATACTAAGGAAAACTCAAAATAACTAAACGATAAGAAACTAATTAAATGTAAACAAATTGTAATTAAACATTTAAATAAAACAAAACGCTTGTTTCATTCCAAAAATGGTGTCAGGCGTGGATCGAAAAGTCCAGCCAACCATGTGCGGTCGGTAAAATATAACTAGACGAAAATGCTAAAAGTCGCTCAATAAAGTGTATTTATTTAGTTGAACAATAAAAATGGTCTAGTTACCTCGCTCGTTCTTGTGTGTGCAAAAAAATATTACAGCCATTGAGTGCGCAGAAATAAATTGCGCTAGTCAATTATGCGAAAATTTAAATAAATTCACATTGCATAAATACAATAATCGCCATTTAAAGTGGCTAGTGTACATAGTAAATGTGCACAAGAAAAGAAGAGAAAAAAGAAACAAACTGCGACTTATACGTGTTTTGTATAAATTTGGGCCTGTACCAAAATTTTACTCGGTAGAAAATTGTGGCGTTATTTTAAAATAGCCGTTAGCGAACCTGTTCAAAAGCCAAACAACACAATAGAGGCCCACGTGCAATAACTCTAGAAAGTTCTTCCGATGTTACGTTATAGAGCAATAACTCCACTGTGTATTTAGGAAGCGAAGTAGTAGTTAGAAATAAACGGCTACTACAAATTGTGAATGCTTTGTTGTTATAAACGAAAGCAAATATCATGCTGGTGTTTGATAGTGCTGCAGTGTCTGCGTATAGCTCGTACAGCTCATAATTAAATCTTATTCAGTACTCGCCATCGCCAACGCGTAGAGGTCCATAAATCTTTCGAAGAACTGTTCTCTCGAATACTCCCAAAGCCGCTTCATCTGCTGTTGTCATGGTCCATGCTTCAGCCCCATATAGCAGGACGGGTACGATAAGTGACTTGTATAGTATGATTTTCGTTCGCCGAGAGAGGACTTTACTTTTCAATTGCCTACCTAGTCCAAAGTAACATTTATTGACAAGATTGATTCTTCGCTGGATTTCAGTGCTGATGTTATTGCTAGTTTTAATGCTGGTTCCCAAATAAACGAAGTCTTTTACTCTTTCGAAATTATGGCTGCCAACAATAGCGTGGTTGCCAAGGCGCATATGCGCTGACTCTTTGCTCGATGACAGCAGGTACTTCGTTTTGTCCTCATTCACCATCAAACCCATCTTTACCGCTTTTTTTCCAGTTTGGAGTAAGCAGAACTAACAGCGCGGGTCTTTAGGCCGATGATATTAATGTCATCAGCATATGCCAGTAATTGCACGCTTTTATAGTATATTGTTCCAGTGCGGTTAAGTTCTGCAGCTAGTATAATTTTCTCCAGCATCAAATTAAAGAAATCGCATGATAGGAAGTCACCCTGTCTGAAACCTCGTTTAGTTTAGAACGGCTCGGGGAGGTCCTTCCCAATTCTGACTGAGCTGATGGTGTTTCTCAACGTAATTTTGCACAGCCGTATAAGTTTTGCGGGAAAACCAAATTCAGACATAGCGGCATATAGGCAGATCCTTTTCGTGCTGTCGAAGGCGGCTTTAAAGTCGAATAAGAGGTGATGTGTGTCGATTCTCTTTTCACGGGTTTTTTCCAAGTGGCGCACAGTGAAAATCTGGTCGATGGTAGATTTACCAGGTCTGAAGCCGCACTGATAAGGTCCAATCAGCCGGTTCACGGTGGGCTTCAATCTTTCGCACAATACACTTGAAAGGACCTTATATGCGATATTAAGAAGGCTGATTCCACGATAGTTGCTGCATTTTGCAATATCCCCCTTCTTGTGGACTGGGCAAAGAACACTTAGATTCCAACCGTCGGGCATGCTTTCGTCCGCCCAAATTTTGCTAAGAAGCTGCTGCATGCGCCTTACCAACTCCTCGCCGCCGAACTTGAATAGCTCCGCAGGCAATCCATCAGCGCCCACCCCCTTGTTGTTTTTCAATCTGGTTATGGCTATTCTAACTTCGTCATAATCGGGGGACATATATTCCATCATCATCGATTGCGGGATCGGGTTCTTCATCTCTGCACGGTGAATTGCTGCCTCCATTTAGGAGAGCAGAGAAGTATTCCCTCCATAATCTAAGCACTCTCTGGACATCAGTTACAAGGTCGCCATTTTCATTCCTACAGGAGTTTGCCCCGGTCTTAAAACCTTCCGTCTGTCACCGTATTTTTTGGTATAAGTAAATTTAATTATCGAGCTTTGCTCATATTGCTTTATACAATGGTTTTTGTAATTGATATTAGAGGAAATACATATGATCATATTGATATAATAGTAACAGCGGAAGTATTAAAAACAAATACTGTAAAAATCCGAACAAATGTTACTAAGCTTTCAAAAGCGCGCTTAAAAATCATATCCACACTATTAGGAATAAACTACATACAGAGTTTATGTGCCTACATGGTGATCAAAAGGAATATAAACAAAAAGGCAACTCTTGGAGACCAATTGTACAGCGAACAACGGGACATTCATATGGCTTAGCAGCTAAAGGCTTGCACTGATATGAATGTTGGAGATTCTAGTTCAACTCTCAGCTCCCGAAAAGCTATCTGATGAAGAAGTGGAATTCAGAAACATGTCCTAGTAACCATCGCCGTTTGTAAACTTACAATTTTTCTGTAATATCAATTACAAAAACCATTGTATAAAGCAATATGAGCAAAGCTCGCTAATTAAATACATATGATCATATTGATATAATATTAACAGCGGAAGTATTAAAAACCAATTCTGTAAAAAACCGAACAAATGTTACTAAGCTTTCAAAAGCGTGCCTAAAAATCATATCCACACCATTAGGAATAAACTACATACAGAGTGTATGTGCCTACATTGTGATAAAAAGGAATATAAACAAAAAGGCAACTCTTAGAGACCAATTGTACAGCGAACAACGGGACATTCATATGGCTTAGCAGCTAAAGGCTTGCACTGATATAAATGTTGGGGATTCGAGTTCAGCGCTCAGCTCCCGAAAAGCTAGCTGATGAAGAAGTGGAATTCAGCAACATGTCCTAGTAACCATCGCCGTTTGGAAACTTACAATTTTTCTCTAATATCAATTACAAAAACCATTGTATAAAGCAATATGAGCAAAGCTCGCTAATTAAATACATATGGAAATAATTATATTGAAATAAAAACTTAATTTTGTAAATCAGAAGTTGGAATGTAAGAATTTGACACATGTAAAAGAAAGATCTTTTTGGAATATTCATAGTAAGACATAAGAAGAATTTTACTACAGTTTAATTAATTAAAATTTTACCTTAAATCGGAAAATATAATTTGTAACATCCCTGTAAGAATATAAGCTTTACGAGATACCTAGTATAAAATGAAGGAGTTGAACTTATTTATGAATTAAATATTTTAAAAATTTAATTAAAGTATTTTAGAGGTTTTGAACTCCAAATTTTAAACATATATTTAAGATGTATAGGAATGAAATCTTTGCACCAACCGTGAACGAGTTGAAAGAAAAACTCACGGGACTTAGTCTGTCTACAAACGGACGAAAAACTACGTTGCAAGATATGTTATGTGAACACTTCGGACTGTCCGTAGATGAAGGTAATGGTTCTGACGCAGAAAGTGTTCTTTTGAGAGTAGTGTTTTACCGGCGGCGGGAGTGGTTCACCCTGTCTTTACTTTGCGTGATATTGAAGGTTCTCTTCCAACATTTAGTGGATCCGGGCAGCCCACAGTTGAAGAGTGGCTGGACGATTTGAGACCAATGCAACAGCAGTGCAGTGGGGGGACCTACAAAAGTTTATTTATAGTAAACAACTTTTGAAGGGTGCTGCAAAACTATTTTTCCGCAGCCAACGGGGTATATCTTCCTGGTGTTTGCTTAAGCAATGCTTACAAAAAGAATTCGGTGTTGTTATATCATCCGTTGATGTGCAATAAATTTGGACGACAAAAGTATTATCGAATATTTTGTCGGCGGAGTTCCAGACTCGCGTTCGAACAAAGCTAATCTGTATCAAGCTAGCACCATAGACGAGTAGAAGCGACATATTCTTGTTTATGACAAGGTACGTTCCGGGCATCAACCTAGTGTTGGACCTAATCAAAGCAAGTGTGAAGATAAATCTCCTATTAATACGAAGGTTTTTGAGGAGAAACGCTGTTATAAGTGTGGGCAACTAGGGTATTTAGCTAACAAGTGTTTCGCGCCAAGACAAAATAATTGTTTCGGTGTAATCAGTCTGGACATCGTATTGCTGATTGTCGTCAGAAGAAAACACAGATGAAACAGGAAGTTGCTAAAGTGAATACGCTAGAACAAATATGTGTTGCGTCTAGTGGCTGCGTTATCTTCAAGGATTTTACCATTAATAACTTTAAATTTTCTGCTTTGATTGACACTGGATGTGACTTATGTCTCATTAGGTATGATGTTTTGATGATGTTGGGAGAAATTCAGCTGTCTAACGATGTGCACAAACTGAGGGGTATAGGTAATATTATGCTTACCACGGTTGGAAGTTTTACTATTAAAGTTATAATAGACGGAATTGCTTTGGATATCACTTTCCATGTCCTACGCGAATGCGATATTAATTATGAAGCAATTATAGGTAATAATGTGCTAAAACAAGTTAACCTAGTGGTAACGGAGGACTTAGTGGAATTTAAAGAAAATAACAAAGACAAGTCTCCCTCGGCTTCTTCAAGACAAAAACAAGATGAAGGCATAGAGGTCATCAAAGAGTTTAGGGATCTTTGCTTGTCTGCGTAGTCGGCCGTAGAGGAAAATGTAAAAATAGATTTGTCACATCTCAATATAAATCAGATTGGGAAAATATAGAATATTATTGAAAATTATTCGCCAAAAAACAATGGGCCTCTCCAGTTGCAATGAAGATATGTTTGACCGACGAAACCCCAGTATTCCAAAGACCAAGGCGTATGTCTTATTCAGGTAGGTATGTTGTGGACAAACAAGTTGCGGAATGGCTGAAGGAAGGGATTATCCAGCCTAGTTCTTCGGAATACGCATCACCAATTGTATTGGTGGCTAAAAAGGATGGTAGCAAAATATTATGCTGCGATTATCGCCGGCTTAACGAACAGGTCATGAGGGACAACTTCCCAATGCCTCTGATAGACGATGTCATAGAGCGCCTCCAGGGAGCGCAAATATTTACCACCCTAGACTTGAGAAATGGGTTCTTCCATGTACCAATGGAGGAAGGTTCAAGAAAATATAAATATATGATTTGTTACCCATCAAGGACAGTACGAATTTGTATATGTTCCTTTTGGGATATCCAATTCCCCAGCAGTTTTCGCACGGTACATATATGCCGTATTTAGGGATTTAGTAAGAGATGGCGTGGTAGTTATATATATGGACAATCTAATTATTCCATCTATGAATGTAGATCAGGGTATAGCAAAACTAAAAGGAGTGTTAGGGAAAGCAGCTGAATATAATATGCGCATCAAATGAGAAAAATGTCTCTCAATTAAATTAAGAAAAATGTTTCTCAATTAAGGAGTATACAACTATCAGCTCTTTTGCGGGGTCCTTGTACACCAAATCATAATTGATATAGAAGTCTTAGTAAGTACCCGTTTCCAATAACTTGCGAACTGCTCGAACCCAATCATCTTCTTCTTGAGCTTGTTTTAGCCTAAAAATCAACGAGTCTTCTAACATCAAACACGCAACTCGGCTCAAAGCATCCACGTGTCGCATTTTTGTTCCGCTCCGGTGTTCGATTTCGTAGTCGAAGTCCAGCAATAGCATCGCCTAGCGAGACACTCTTAATGGAACATCTTTCTTTTTCATGGTCATAGCGAATGCGTTGCAGTCGGTAACAATCTTAAAATGTATGCCCATTAGGTAAACCCTCAATTTTTTCAAGGCCTGCACGATCGCTAGCAGCTCCAATTCGTAAGAATGGTAACTCTCCTCAGCAGGTTTCGTCTTTCGGCTCATGTATTGGATTGGATGAAATAGTTGGTCTTCGCTATCTTTTTGTAGAAGAACAGCTCCGCAACCGGGCTTTGAAGCATCTGTATGTACCTCGGTTAGTGCCTTGGGGTTATACAGCCGCAGAACTGGGGCGCTAACTAATACTGATATTAACTGCTGAAATGCTGCCTGCTGTTCTTCACCGAACGTGAGCTTTGTACCCTACCGCAACAAGTCCCACAGTGGTTTGGAAATCACTGTGTAACTCTCAATGAATCGTTGAAAATATGAGGTAAGGCCTAGAAGCCTTTGAACAGATTTTCTATCACAAGGTTGCGGAGAGTTCTTGGTTTTTGCCTCAGATGGTCTTATGGTACCATTATCTACTATATAACTTAAAAAATCGACCCTGGTTTGTAGGAATTGACATTATTCTCATTTGATGCGCATATTATATTCAGCTGCTTTCCCTAACACTCCTTTTAGTTTTGCTATACCCTAATCTACATTCATAGATGGAATAATTAGATTGTCCATATATATAACTACCACGCCATCTCTTACTAAATCCCTAAATACGGCATATATGTACCGTGCGAAAACTCCTGGGGAATTGGATATCCCAAAAGGAACATATGCAAATTCGTACTGTCCTTGATGGGTAACAAATCATATATTTATATTTTCTTGAACCTTCCTCCATTGGTACATGGAAGAACCCATTTCTCAAGTCTAGGGTGGTAAATATTTGCGCTCCCTGGAGGCGCTCTATGACATCGTCTATCAGAGGCATTGGGAAGTTGTCCCTCATGACCTGTTCGTTAAGCCGGCGATAATCGTAGCATAATATTTTGCTACCATCCTTTTTAGCCACCAATACAATTGGTGATGCGTATTCCGAAGAACTAGGCTGGATAATCCTTTCCTTCAGCCATTCCGCAACTTGTTTGTCCACAACATACCTATCTGAATAAGACATACGCCTTGGTCTTTGGAATACTGGGGTTTCGTCGGTCAAACATATCTTCATTGCAACTGGAGAGTCCCATTGTTTTTTGGCGAATAATTTTCAATAATATTCTCTATTTTCCCAATCTGATTTATGTTGAGATGTGACAAATCTATTTTTATATTTTCCTCGTCGGCCGACTACGCAGACAAGCAAAGATCCCTAAACTCTTTGATGACCTCTATGCCTTCATCTTGTTTTTGTCTTGAAGAAGCCGAGGGAGACTTGTCTTTGTTATTTTCTTTAAATTCCACTAAGTCCTCCGTTACCACTAGGTTAACTTGTTTTAGCACATTATTACCTATAATTGCTTCATAATTAATATCGCGTTCGCGTAGGACATGGAAAGTGATATCCAAAGCAATTCCATCTATTATAACTTTAATAGTAAAACTTCCAACCGTGGTAAGCATACTATTACCTATACCCCTCAGTTTGTGCATATCGTTAGACAGCTGAATTTCTCCCAACATCATCAAAAAATCATACCTAATGAGACATAAGTCACATCCAGTGTCAATCAAAGCAGAAAATTTAAAGTTATTAATGGTAAAATCCTTGAAGATAACGCCGCCACTAGACGCAACACATATTTCTTCTAGCGTATTCACTTTAGCAACTTCCTGCTTCATCTGTGTTTTCTTCTGAGGACAATCAGCAATACGATGTCCAGACTGATTACACCGAAACAATTATTTTGTCTTGGCTCGAAACACTTGTTAGCTAAATACCCTAGTTGCCCACACTTATAACAGCGTTTCTCCTCAAAAACCTTCGTATTAATAGGAGATTTATCTTCACACTTGCTTTGATTAGGTCCAACACTAGGTTGATGCCCGGAACGTACCTTGTCATAAACAAGAATCTGTCGCTTCTACTCGTCTATGGTGCTAGCTTGATACTGATTAGCTTTGTTCGAACGCGAGTCTGGAACTCCGCCGACAAAATATTCGATAATACTTTTGTCGTCCAAATTTATTGCACATCAGTGGATGATATGACAACACCGAATTCTTTTTGTAAGCATTGCTTAAGCAAACACCAGGAAGATATACCCCGTTGGCTGCGGAAAAATAGTTTTGCAGCACCCTTCAAAAGTTGTTTACTATAAATAAACTTTTGTAGGTCCCCCCACTGCACTGCTGTTGCATTGGTCTCAAATCGTCCAGCCACTCTTCAACTGTGGGCTGCCCGGATCCACTAAATGTTGGAAGAGAACCTTCAATATCACGCAAAGTAAAGACAGGGTGAACCACTCCCGCCGCCGGTAAAACACTACTCTCAAAAGAAACACTTTCTGCGTCAGAACCATTACCTTCATCTACGGACAGTCCGAAGTGTTCACATAACATATCTTGCAACGTAGTTTTTCGTCCGTTTGTAGACAGACTAAGTCCCGTGAGTTTTTCTTTCAACTCGTTCACGGTTGGTGCAAAGATTTCATCCCTATACATCTTAAATATATGTTTAAAATTTGGAGTTCGAAACCTCTAAAATACTTTAATTAAATTTTTAAAATATTTAATTCATAAATAAGTTCAACTCCTTCATTTTATACTAGGTATCTCGTAAAGCTTATATTCTTACAGGGATGTTACAAATTATATTTTCCGATTTAAGGTAAAATTTTAATTAATTAAACTGTAGTAAAATTCTTCTTATCTCTTACTATGAATATTCCAATAAGATCTTTCTTTTACATGTGTCAAATTCTTACATTCCAACTTCTGATTTACAAAATTAAGTTTTTATTTCAATATAATTATTTCCATATGTATTTAATTAGCGAGCTTTGCTCATATTGCTTTATACAATGGTTTTTGTAATTGATATTAGAGAAAAATTGTAAGTTTCCAAACGGCGATGGTTACTAGGACATGTTGCTGAATTCCACTTCTTCATCAGCTAGCTTTTCGGGAGCTGAGCGCTGAACTCGAATCTCCAACATTCATATCAGTGCAAGCCTTTAGCTGCTAAGCCATATGAATGTCCCGTTGTTCGCTGTACAATTGGTCTCTAAGAGTTGCCTTTTTGTTTATATTCCTTTTTATCACAATGTAGGCACATACACTCTGTATGTAGTTTATTCCTAACGGTGTGGATATGATTTTTAGGCGCGCTTTTGAAAGCTTAGTAACATTTGTTCGGTTTTTTACAGTATTGGTTTTTAATACTTCCGCTGTTACTATTATATCAATATGATCATATGTATTTAATTAGCGAGCTTTGCTCATATTGCTTTATACAATGGTTTTTGTAATTGATATTACAGAAAAATTGTAAGTTTACAAACGGCGATGGTTACTAGGACATGTTTCTGAATTCCACTTCTTCATCAGATAGCTTTTCGGGAGCTGAAAGTTGAACTAGAATCTCCAACATTCATATCAGCGCTAGCCTTTAGCTGCTAAGCCATATGAATGTCCCGTTGTTCGCTGTACAATTGGTCTCCAAGAGTTGCCTTTTTGTTTATATTCCTTTTGATCACCATGTAGGCACATAAACTCTGTATGTAGTTTATTCCTAATAGTGTGGATATGATTTTTAAGCGCGCTTTTGAAAGCTTAGTAACATTTGTTCGGATTTTACAGTAGTTGTTTTTAACACTTCCGCTGTTACTATTATATCAATATGATCATATGTATTTCCTCTAATATCAATTACAAAAACCATTGTATAAAGCAATATGAGCAAAGTTCGATAATTAAATTTACTTATACCAAAAAATACGGTGACAGACGGAAGGTTTTAAGACCGGGGCAAATTCCTGTAGGAATGAAAACGGCGACCTTGTAACTGATGTCCAGAGAGTGCTTAGATTATGGAGGGAATACTTCTCTGCTCTCCTAAATGGAGGCAGCAATTCACCGTGCAAAGATGAAGAACCCGATCCCGCAATCGATGATGATGGACTATATGTCCCCCCGATTATGACGAAGTTAGAATAGCAATAACCAGATTGAAAAACAACAAGGGCGTGGGCGCTGATGGATTGCCTGCGGAGCTATTCAAGTTCGGCGGCGAGGAGTTGGTAAGGCGCATGCAGCAGCTTCTTAGCAAAATTTGGGCGGACGAAAGCATGCCCGACGGTTGGAATCTAAGTGTTCTTTGCCCAGTCCACAAGAAGGGGGATATTGCAAAATGCAGCAACTATCGTGGAATCAGCCTTCTTAATATCGCATATAAGGTCCTTTCAAATGTATTGTGCGAAAGAGTGAAGCCCACCGTGAACCGGCTGATTGGACCTTATCAGTGCGGCTTCAGACCTGGTAAATCTACCATCGACCAGATTCTCACAATGCGCCACTTGGAAAAAACCCGTGAAAAGAGAATCGACACACATCACCTCTTATTCGACTTTAAAGCCGCCTTCGACAGCAGGATCTGCCTATATGCCGCTATGTCTGAATTTGGTTTTCCCGCAAAACTTATACGGCTGTGCAAAATTACGTTGAGCAACACTATCAGCTCAGTCAGAATTGGGAAGGACCTCCCCGAGCCGTTCGAAACTAAACGAGGTTTCAGACAGGGTGACTCCCTATCATGCGATTTCTTTAATTTGATGCTGGAGAAAATTATACTAGCTGCAGAACTTAACCGCACTGGAACAATATACTATAAAAGCGTGCAATTACTGGCATATGCTGATGACATTGATATCACCGGCCTAAAGACCCGCGCTGTTAGTTCTGCTTACTCCAAACTGGAAAAAGAAGCGGTAAAGATGGGTTTGATGGTGAATGAGGACAAAACGAAGTACCTGCTGTCATCGAGCAAAGAGTCAGCGCATATGCGCCTTGGCAACCACGCTATTGTTGGCAGCCATAATTTCGAAAGAGTAAAAGACTTCGTTTATTTGGGAACCAGCATTAAAACTAGCAATAACATCAGCACTGAAATCCAGCGAAGAATCAATCTTGTCAATAAATGTTACTTTGGACTAGGTAGGCAATTGAGAAGTAAAGTCCTCTCTCGGCGAACGAAAATCATACTATACAAGTCACTTATCGTACCCGTCCTGCTATATGGGGCTGAAGCATGGACCATGACAACAGCAGATGAAGCGGCTTTGGGAGTATTCGAGAGAACAATTCTTCGGAAGATTTATGGACCTCTACGCGTTGGCGATGGCGAGTCCTGAATAAGATTTAATTATGAGCTGTACGAGCTATACGCAGACACTGCAGCACTATCAAACACCAGCATGATATTTGCTTTCGTTTTTAACAACAAAGCATTCACAATTTGTAGTAGCCGTTTCTTTCTAACTACTACTTCGCTTCCTAAATACACAGTGGAGTTATTGCTATATAACGTAACATCGGAAGAACTTTCTAGAGTTATTGCACGTGGGCCTCTATTGTGTTGTTTGGCTTTTGAACAGGTTCGCTAACGGCTATTTTAAAATAACGCCACAATTTTCTACCGAGTAAAATTTTGGTACAGGCCCAAATTTATACAAAACACGTATAAGTCGAAGTTTGTTTCTTTTTTCTCTTCTTTTCTTGTGCACATTTACTATGTACACTAGCCACTTTAAATGGCGATTATTGTATTTATGCAATGTGAATTTATTTAAATTTTCGCATAATTGACTAGCGCAATTTATTTCTGCGCACTCAATGGCTGTAATATTTTTTTGCACACACAAGAACGAGCGAGATAACTAGACCATTTTTATTGTTCAACTAAATAAATACACTTTATTGAGCGACTTTTAGCATTTTCGTCTAGTTATATTTTACCGACCGCACATAGTTGGCTGGAATTTTCGATCCACGCCTGACACCATTTGTGGAATGAAACAAGCGTTTTGTTTTATTTAAATGTTTAATTACAATTTGTTTACATTTAACTAGTTTCTTCTTGTTTAGTTATTTTGAGTTTTCCTTAGTATTAGATTAAATTTTTAGTATAATTAGATAATTTTCTTTTGTGTGCGATTTTTATTTCTTATGTGCGCTTCGGGTTTCTAAGTTTAACTGAACTCGTCTGTTTTCAGTCGTTGTCGTTGTTCTCGTCTTTCTTCGTTAAATTGTTCGTCAGGCTAAGGTTGTATTTCAAGGTATCAGATCCCACATATATATATATACTAGAAGACCCGGCAGACGTTGTCCTGCCCTAAATTTGGTTTATCTGCATACATTTTAATAAACTTTTTCCGTCTGACTCTGCCCTCGCCCCTCTTCACTTTTTCCTAATCCTTTTATTCACTCCTTCCTCCGTCTTTTTCGCTTCATCCATCCCATCTTCGTCTCATTCTATCTAATTCTCAATCTCCTTCTCTCTTTTCTCTTCTCTCAATTCCTTCTCATTCTTCTGCATCCCTTATTGCCTGCCCCAGAGAGTGGTATGGATTTTATTCCAGTCCCAGTCCCACTCCGAGTCAGTTTAAAATATATAGATTTTTATTTTTCACACTTCACTATAATTTAACAAGTAAGGAAGGCTAACCGAACATTACATACTCAGTTGAGAGCTATGGAGACAAAATAAGGGAAAATAACCTCGTAGTAATATGAACCTAGGGTAACCCTGGAATGTGTTTGTATAACACGTGTATCAAATGGAAGGTACTAAAGAGTATTTTAAGAGAGAGTAGGCCATAGTTCTATAGATGGACGCCATTTAGGGATATCGCCATAACGGTGGACCAGTGCTGACTCTAGAATTTGTTTGTACGATATGGGTATCAAATGAAAGTGTTAATGACTATTTTAAAAGGGGTGGGCTTAAGTTCTATAGGTGGACGCCTTTTCGAGATATCGCCATTAAGGTGGACCAGGGGTGACTCTAGAATTTGTTTGTACGATATGGGTATCAAATGAAAGGTGTTAATGAGTATTTTAAAAGGGCGTGGGCTTTAGTTCTATGGTTAGACGCCTTTTCGAGATATCGCCATAAACGTGCACCAGGGGTGACTCTAGAGTGCGTTTGTAAATATGGGTATCAAACGAAAGGTGTTAATGAGTATTTTAAAAGGGAGTGGGCCTTAGTTCTATGGGTGGACGCCTTTTCGAGATTTCGCCATAAAGGTGGACCGGGGTGACTCCAGAATTTGTTTGTACGATATGGGTATCAAATGAAAGGTGTTAATGAGTATTGTAAAAGGGAGTGGGCGTTAGTTCTATGGGTAGACACATTTTCGAGATATCGCCATAAACGTGCACCAGGTGTGACTCTTGAATGCGTTTGTACAATATGGGTATCAAACGAAAGGTGTTAATGAGTATTTTAAAAGGGAGTGGGCCTTAGTTCTATGGGTGGACGCCTTTTCGAGATTTCGCCATAAAGGTGGCCCAGTGGTGACTCTAGAATTTGTTTGTACGATATGGGTATCAAACGAAAAGTGTTAATGAGTATTTTAAAATGTCGTGGGCCTTAGTTCTATAGGTGTACGCCTTTTCGAGATATCGCCATAAAGGTGGACCAGGGGTGACCCTAGAATTTGTTTGTACGATATGGGTCTCAAATGTAAAGTGATAATGAGTATTTTAAAAGGGAGTGGGTCTTAGTTCTATAGGTGGACGCATTTTCGAGATATCGCTATAAACTCGCCAGGGGTGACTCTAGAATTTTTTTGTACGATATGGGTATAAAATGAAAGGTGTTAATGAGTATTTTAAAAGGGAATGGGCCTTAGTTCTATAGGTGGACGCCTTTTCGAGATATCGCCATAAAGGTGGACCAGGGGTGACTAGAATTTGTTTGTACAATATGGGTATCAAACGAAAGGTGATAATGAGTATTTTAAAAAGGAGTGGGCCTTAGTTCTATGGGTAGACGCCTTTTCGAGACATCGCCATAAAGGTGGAGCAGGGGTGACTCTAGAATTTGTGTGTACGATATGGGTATCAAATGAAAGGTGTTACTGAGTATTTTAAAAGGGAGTGGGTCTTAGTTCTATAGGTGGACGCCTTTTTGAGATATTGCCATAAAGGTGGACCAAGGGTGACTCTAGAATTTGTTTGTTCGATATGGGTATTAAATGAAAGGTGTTAATAAGTATTTTAAAAGGGAGTGGGCCTTAGTTCTATAGGTGGACGCCTTTTCGAAATATTGCCATAAAGGTGGACCAGGGGTGACTAGAATTTGTTTGTACAATATGGGTATCAAACGAAAGGTGTTAGTGAGTATTTTAAAAGGGCGTGGGCCTTAGTTCTATAGGTGGGCGCCTTTCGAGATATCGCCATAAAGGTGGACCAGGGGTGACTCTATAATTTGTTTGTACGATATGGGTATCAAATGAAAGGTGTTAGTTAGTATTTTAAAAGGGCGTGGGCCTTAGTTCTATAGATGGACGCCATTTAGGGATATCGCCATAACGGTGGACCAGGGCTGGCTCTAGAATTTGTTTGTACGATATGGGTATCAAATGAAAGTGTTAATGAGTATTTTAAAAGGGGTGGGCCTAAGTTCTATAGGTGGACGCCTTTTCGAGATATCACCATAAAGGTGGACCTGGGTGACTCTAGATTTTGTTTGTACGATATGGGTATCAAATGAAAGGTATTAATGAGTATTTTAAAAGGGAGTGGGCTTTAGTTCTATGGTTAGACGCCTTTTCGAGATATCGCCATAAACGTGCACCAGGGGTGACTCTAGAATGCCTTTGTGCAATATGGGTATGAAACGAAAGGTGTTAATGAGTATTTTAAAAGGGAGTGGGCCTTAGTTCTATGGGTGGACGCCTTTTCGAGATTTCGCCATAAAGGTGGACCAGGGGTGACACTAGAATTTGTTTGTACGGTATGGGTATCAAATGAAAGGTGTTAATGAGTATTTTAAAAGGGAGTGGGTCTTAGTTCTATAGGTGGACGCCTTTTCGAGATGTCGCCATAAAGGTGGACCAGGGGTGACTCTAGAATGTGTTTTAACGATATGGGTATCAAATAAAAGGTGTTAATGAGTATTTTAAAAGGGAGTGGGTCTTAGTTCTATGGGTTGACGCCATTTCGAGATATCGCCATAAACGTGCACCAGGGGTGATTCTATAGTGCGTTTGTAAATATGGGTATCAAACGAAAGGCGTTAATGAGTATTTTAAAAGGGAGTGGGCCTTAGTTCTATGGGTGGACGCCTTTTCGAGATTTCGCCATAAAGGTGGACCGGGGGTGACTCTAGAATTTGTTTGTACGATATGGGTATCAAATGAAAGGTGTTAGTGAGTATTTTAAAAGGGATTGGGCGTTAGTTCTATGGGTAGACGCCTTTTCGAGATATCGCCATAAACGTGCACCAAGGGTGACTCTAGAATGCGTTTGTACAATATGGGTATCAAACGAAAGGTGTTAATGAGTATTTTAAAAGGGAGTGCGCCTTAGTTCTATGGGTGGACGCTTTTTCGAGATTTCGCCATAAAGGTGGACCAGGGGTGACTCTAGAATTTGTTTGTACGATATGGGTATCAAATGAAAGGTGTTAATGAGTATTTTAAAAGGGAGTGGGTCTTAGTTCTATAGGTGGACGCCTTTTCGAGATGTCGCCATAAAGGTGGACCAGGGGTGACTCTAGAATGTGTTTTAACGATATGGGTATCAAATGAAAGGTGTTAATGAGTATTTTAAAAGGGAGTGGGCCTTAGTTCTATAGGTGGACGCCTTTTCGAGATATCGCCATAAAGGTGGACCAGGGGTGACCCTAGAATTTGTTTGTACGATATGGGTCTCAAATGTAAAGTGATAATGAATATTTTAAAAGGGGGTGGGTCTTAGTTCTATAGGTGGACGCCTTTTCGAGATATCGCCATAAACGTGGACCAAGGGTGACTCTAGAATTTGTTTGTACGATATGGGTCTCAAATGTAAAGTGATAATGAATATTTTAAAAGGGGGTGGGTCTTAGTTCTATAGGTGGACGCCTTTTCGAGATTTCGCCATAAAGGTGGACCAGGGGTGACTCTAGAATTGGTTTGTACGATATGGGTAAATGAAAAGTGTTAATGAGTATTTTAAAAGGTCGTGGCCCTTAGTTCTATAGGTGGACGCCTTTTCGAGATATCGCCATAAAGGTGGACCAGGGTTGATCCTAGAATTTGTTTGTACGATATGAGTCTCAAATGTAAAGTGATAATAAGTATTTTAAAACGGAGTGGGTCTTAGTTCTACAGGTGGACGCCTTTTCGAGATATTGCCATAAAAAATGTGTTTGTACGATATGGGTATCAAATGAAAGGTGTTTGGTTATGCGGTGTAGGCTGTCATCCGTCCCATCACTCTCCTTTTTTATAAGTAGCTCTATAAATTTATATATTTAACCCTGGTATTATATTCGATTATTGAATTGTATATTATCGAATATCTATGCATTTATATATAACCCATATCTTGCATTGTATTCGATTATTGAATTGTATTTTTTATATTGAAGTATCCCTAGAATCAATGCATTGTATCTACCTTTAAAGTTCCCATCGGGTCTCCTCATGGACGTGTGGCAGCCTCCATTGCGCAAAATCCACCAAATTCAATTCGCCGCAAGTACAGGATGCGATCTGGCATGATCGCCATCTGTCAAAAAACCACCACCGTGTTGATCATCATATTTTGCTATCGTGCGAATTACAAAAGTTGAAAAGTTTTCACCAACATCGTTTTCCTTTTTTTCCATTGTGCTACTGAAAACCACAACGTGCCTAATAAATCTATTAATTTTTCGAAGTTATACTTAAAGTGTATGCCCTGGGTTCAACTCCCGGGCAAAGCAACATCAAAATTTTAGAAATAAGAATTTTCAATTAGAAGACAATTTTTCTAAGCGGGGTCGCCCCTCGGCAGTGTCTGGCAAGCGCTCCGATTGTATTTCTGCAATGAAAAGCTCTCAGTGAAAACTCATCTGCCTTGCAGATGCCGTTCGGAGTCGGTATAAAACATGTAGGTCCCGTCCGGCCAATTTGTAGGGAAAAATCAAGAGGAGCACGACGCAAATTGGAAGAGAAGCTCGGCCTTAGATATCTTTGGAGGTTATCGCGCCTTACATTTATTTTTTATTTTATACTTAAAGTGTTTTTTGATTGTGGTTCCCCACTAGTATTATCCAGCACAGCAATAGCGATAGAAAGCTTCTACCAGCAAGTTCCTGGTGCATAAATCGAATTTACACCGGCATTTAGTGTGTAGTTCTGTTAGATGATCGCTTCAATTCAACCCACATCATCCCAGCGAGTAGCAGGAGTCGGACCGGAGTACCTGATCGAAGAAATACCCAGAACGCGAGTGGAAACCCCAGAAGATAAAATGTGCGAAGAATTTTATCAAGGCACCACCACTCGCATGGATAACGGTCGATGCATGGTCCGGCTCCCATTTAAATCAACATTTCCGAACGATATCGACCTAGGTCAATCCCGTACTGCAGCCCTACGACAGTTCCACGGCATGGAACGTTCCCTCTCAAAAAAGGGCGATCTCAAGCAGCAATACGACCAGGTACTCGAAGAATATCTGTCCCTAGGCCGCATGGAAGAATGCAGTCCCAATGAATTAGAATCCCTGGGTAAATACTGCTCATTCTATCTCCCTCACCATGCAGTCGTAAGGCCAGACAAGAAGACAACAAAATTCAGAGTTGTATTCAACGCCTCTAAAAAGTCAGGTTCCGGTCACGCCCTCAACGATGTTTTATGTACCGGACCAACCCTCCAACCCGATCTCCGACTTATGTTGCTGAAATGGCGAACATATAAATATGTGTTTAATGGCGACGTCGAGAAAATGTACCGCCAAATTCTCTTGCACCCCGACGACCAAAACTACCAACGGATAATATTCCGAACCCCCGAACACAGTTCAATCAAGGACTACAAGTTGAAAACGGTCACCTTCGGGGTTAACTGCGCGCCTTTCCTGGCTATTCGCACTCTCCACGAGCTGTCGAAAGACATAGCCGATTCCCATCCACGCGCGGCCCCATACTAAAATCAGAGACGTATGTCGACGATATTCTATCTGGCAGTCGTGATCTCCAATCATCCGAGCAATCCATAACAGAGACTATAGACGCTCTCAATTCAGCCGGCTTTCCCCTAAAAAAGATCACGGCAAACCATCCCAACATCCTCCAAAAAATATCGAAAACTGATCTGCTGGAAACAAATTTTCTCGAGTTCGAAAAGACTAGCACGGCCAAGACCCTGGGCATCCAGTGGAACGCCCTAACGGATGGATACCTTCTCGTATATCGTCGACTCAAATCCGGCATCCACTGCAGCCACGAAGCGACAAATTCTCTCCTCCATAGCAAAACTTTTCGATCCCGCAGGGTGGCTAACGCCAATTATGATCCAAGCAAAAATCTTGATGCAAGAGCTATGGCTAGATGGGACTGACTGGGATGAGTCAGTAAAACCCCTCCGTCTCATCAAGTGGGCGCAGTTCGCCGAAAATCTCCCAATGATCTCGGATATTCAAATACCACGCTGGATAAACTACCACCGCGATAAACCAGTTGAGCTCCATGGCTTCTGCGACGCCTCGGAAAAAGCTTATTGCGCGACACTTTACGAAAGAACCACCGTAGGAACTCAAGCCTTCTCTCACCTTTTAGTCTCTAAAGGGAAAGTGGCCCCCCTAAAAACCATAAGTTTACCACGACTAGAGTAATGCGGCGCGGTCTTATTAGCCAAGTTAGTCGCAGTTGTCGAATCCCATCTCGGCCTCAATCATCGAAAGTTAACCATGTGGTCTGACTCCGAAATCGTTCTAGCCTGGCTTGAGAAACCACCTCATTCCTGGAAAACCTATGTCTCCAATCGAACTGCGCAGATCATCGACCTCATCGGCAATGCCACTTGGCGTCATGTACGCAGCAAGGATAATCCCGCAGATATGGGCACCAGAGGATGCACCCCACTCAAGCTAGCTAACTCATCGCTATGGTGGAATGGCCCAGAGTGGCTTTCCCGACCCCCCGAGGACTGGCCAACACCAACGGCCAGAAATATTGTACCCCCGAACTTCGCCGAGTCGAATCACTGCATGCAGCGGAAGAGTCAGAAGACTTCTTGGAACGGTTCTCCTCCTATCCCCTCGTCCTACGCGTAACAGCGTACGTGTTAAAATTTGTAACTCGGCTTAGAAATGCTGTAGGAGGCAATCGTACCCCTAACGATCACGCGCTCTCTTACGCCGACGTCATGCGCGCGAAAAACCGTCTGCTGAGCTTGACTCAGTCGAGATTCTTCGCTTCCGAAAGAGCCTCCCTCGAAAATTCAAAACCAATCGGAAAGCGAAGTCCCCTACTGGCACTTGACCCCTTCCTGGATACAAACGGGATTCTCCGTGCCAACGGAAGATTAGTAAACGCCGACATGACCTACAATGAGTGTCATCCCATCATTCTCCCCGAAAAGGCAAGATTTACTACCCTTTATACAAGGTTTCTGCATGAGAGCTTCCTCCATGCTGAAGTCCGCCTCCTGCAACAAGCTATGAGGCAGGAATTCTATACCCCACGACTCAAACCTCAGCTGAAAAAATGTATTTTCCAATGTAAAGTCTGCACCATTCATAAGCGACAAACGCAATCCCAAATAATGGCAGCTTTACCCCCCCCCCCCCAACGATGCACTTTCGCGCCCCCCCTTCACTACTACTGGCGTAGACTTCGCCGGCCCGTTTCACATCAAAGCTTCGATGCTCCGATCTCCAACCCTCGTAAAAGGTTATGTGACCGTTTTCGTTTGCTTCACTACCAAGGCGATCCACCTGGAATTGTGTTCGGATCTCACTAGTAAGGCTTTTCTCGCTGCCTTCGCCCGGTTTGTAGGGCGTCGAGCGTACCCGAAGCAAATGATGAGCGACAACGGCACAACATTCATTGCTGCTAAGCGAGCTACCGAAGTAGAGCTCGTCACCTTCCTCAACGAAGTCTTGACAGATATTGCCCAAAAGTATGCGCCACAAGGCATCGATTGAAAATTTATACCCCCCGGCGCACCCCACATGGGCGGATTATGGGAATCTGCCGTCAAAAGCTTTAAAACCCATTTTAAAAAGGTTGCCGGAACACACAGCTTCACCTTTGAATAATTCTCGACTCTATTAATTCGTATCGAGGCCGTTCTCAATTCGCGCCCTATCTCCCCGCTTTCCCAGGACCCAGCGGATCTCACCGCCCTCGCACCTGGCCACTTTCTCAGAGGCGCACCCCTTCTCGCCATCCCCGAGCCGAACTATGAACACCTCTCTCTGATCAACCTTTGGGACCGGTTAAAAGTTTTACATCACCAATTCAGCAAACGCTGGAAGAATGACTATCTCATGGAGTTACAGAAGCGGTATCGATGGCAAACCGCTCAACCTCTCCCTAAAATCGGCGATCTAGTCGTCATTAAGGAAGACAACCTACCCCCTACCGAATGGCGCCTAGGACGCGTGGAGGACACCCATATAGGAAGAGACGGCCATATCCGAGTAGTCAACGTACGCACGCAAAACGGTGTGCTCACCAGGCCTATCACAAAATTGTGTTTCCTGCCACCAGCTGAACCTAATTCAACCTCGCATGGTCCCTTGTCATCTCCCGACCTAACTACAGTCCACTAAGACGAAAGATTGACACCATCTCAGAACATAACTGAACCATCCCGTATCTCTCACAACCAGTCTCTAACCGGGCGATTCCTCTCAGACATACCAATAATGTGCATTCATATCCTCTCCTTTCACAGATGGATCGTTGGCGCCCTCCGGTTCCCACACGGCGTCGCTCGCTGGAATCGCGAGTCGTAGTACCCGCAGCCCCGACACGTCGCATCACCCCCACGGTGGCTGATTGCCGCAAATTTCGTCTCTGTTTGCAGCATCACGCGCTTTTGGTGTGCCCTCTCTTTCAGGCAATGCCCACGCATCAGCGGTTGGTTATAGTCAAGGCACACCAATTCTGTAGCAACTGTTTGGCATTATCGCATCGGACCAACCAATGCACATCTACTGAACGATGGCGGGACTGCGGGGGCTTCCACCACACCATGCTACACGGCGGCACCGGAGGCCGCCAAGCACCCACCAAAGAGGAGTCTCATCCACAACCACGCCGCCGCGTCGCTACACATCACCGTCGTCGTCGTCAACAGCAGCCTGCGAGGTCGCCTCAGCGCGCGCCTACCGCGCATACATCCCCGCGACGCAGCGTCGGGCAGCGTATCATTACGACCGGCTTGCGCACCGCCACATACAAAACGAAGGTGGGAAAAATCCTGATCCAGGAAGTAGTACGCGCCTTGCAGGAGCTGAAGCACACATTAGGCGCTTAGTGCGCCTAGGCGGCCCAAGATGGTTACGCGGTGTAGGCTGTCATCCGTCCCATCTCTCTCCTTTTTTATACGTAGCTCTATGAATTTATATATTTAATCCGTACTTGGTATTATATTCGATTATTGAATTGTATTGTATCGAATATCTATGAATTTATATATAAACCATATCTTGCATTGTATTCGATTATTGAATTGTATTTTTTATATTGAAGTATCCCTAGAATCAATGCATTGTATCTACCTTTAAAGTTCCCATTGGGTCTCTTCATGGACGTGTGACAGCTTCCATCGCGCAAAATCCACCAAATTCAATTCGCCGCAAGTACAGGATGGCGATCTGGCATGATCGCCATCTGTCAAAAAACCACCACCGTGTTGATCATCATATTTTGCTATCGTGCGAATTACAAAAAATTGAAAAGTTTTCACCGACATCGTTTTCTTTTTTTCCATTGTGCTACTGAAAACCACAAAGTGCCTAATAAATCTATTAATTTTTCGAAGTTATAATTAAAGTGTTTTTTGATTGTGGTTCCCCACTAGTATTATCCAGCACAGCAATAGTGATAGAAAGCTTCTACCAGCAACTTCCTGGTGCATAAATCGAATTTACACCGGCATTTAGTGAGCAGTTCTGTTAGCTGATCGCTTCAATTCAACCCACATCATCCCAGCGAGGAGCAGGAGTCGGAACGGAGGACCTGATCGAAGTGATTGCCCATAACCCACCTTCCAGGAAACGTGAGTACCTTGACGTAGAAACTCCTGTATTATCTAGTGTTAATAAGTATTTTAAAAGGGAGTGGGTCTTAGTTCTATAGGTGGACGCCTTTTCGAGATATCGCCACAACGGTGGAACAGGGGTGACTCTAGAATTTGTTTGTACGATATGGGTATCAAATGGAAGGTGCTAGGGAGTATTTTAAAAGGGCGTGGGCCTTAGTTCTATAGGTGGAAGCCTTTTCGAGATATCGCCATAAAGGTGAAACAGGGGTGACTCTAGAATTTGTTTGTATGATATGGGTATGAAACGAAAGGTGTTAATGAGTCGCCTTTTCGAGATATCGGCACAAAGGTGGACCAGGGGTTACTCTAGAATTTGTTTGTACGATATGGGTATCAAAAGAAAGGTGATAGTGAGTATTTTAAAAGGGCGTGGGCCTTAGTTCTATGGGTAGACGTCTTTTCGATATATCGCCATAAAGGTGGACAAGGGGTGATTCTAGAATGTGTTTGTACGATATGGGTATCAAACGAAAGGCGTTAATGAGTATTTTAAAATGGAGTGGGCCTTAGTTCTATGGGTAGACGCCTTTTCGAGATATCGCCTTAAAGGTGGACCAGGGGTGACTCTAGAATTTGTATGTACGATATGGGTATAAAATGAAAGGCGTTAATGAGTATTTTAAAAAGGAGTGGGCCATAGTTCTATAGGTAGACGCCTTTTCGAGATATCGCCATAAAGGTGGACCAGGGGTGACTCTAGAATTCGTTTGTACGATAAGGGTATCAAATGAAAGTTGTTAATGAGTATTTTAAAAGGGAGTGGGCCTTAGTTCTTTGGGTAGACGCCTTTTCGAGATATCGCCATAAACGTGCACCAGGGGTGACTCTAGAATGCGTTTGTACAATATGGGTATCAAACGAAAGGTGTTAATGAGTATTTTAAAAGGGAGTGGGCCTTAGTTCTATAGGTGGACGCCTTTTCGAGATATCGCCATAAAGGTGGACCAGGGGTGACTCTAAAATTTGTTTGTACGATATGGGTATCAAATGAAAGGCGTTAATGGGTATTTTAAAAGGGAGTGGGCCTTAGTTCTATAGGTGGACGCCTTTTCGAGATATCGCCATAAAGGTGGACCAGGGGTGACTCTAGAATTCGTTTGTACGATAAGGGTATCAAATGAAAGGTGTTAATGAGTATTTTAAAAGGGAGTGGGCCTTAGTTCTTTGGGTAGACGCCTTTTCGAGATATCGCCATAAACGTGCACCAGGGGTGACTCTAGAATGCGTTTGTACAATATGGGTATCAAACGAAAGGTGTTAATGAGTATTTTAAAAGGAAGTGGGCCTTAGTTCTATAGGTGGACGCCTTTTCGATATATTGCCATAAAGGTGGACCAGGGGTGACTCTAGAATTTGTATGTACGATATGGGTATAAAATGAAAGGCGTTAATGAGTATTTTAAAAGGAGTGGGCCATAGCTCTATAGGTAGACGCCTTTTCGAGATATCGCCATAAAGGTGGACCAGGGGTGACTCTAGAATTCGTTTTTACGATAAGCGTATCAAATGAAAGGTGTTAATGAGTATTTTAAAAGGGAGTGGGCCTTAGTTCTTTGGGTAGACGCCTTTTCGAGATATGGCCATAAACGTGCACCAGGGGTGACTCTAGAATGCGTTTGTACAATATGGGTATCAAACGAAAGGTGTTAATGAGTATTTTAAAAGAGAGTGGGCCTTAGTTCTATGGGTATACGCCTTTTCGAGATATCGCCATAAAGGTGGACCAGGGGTGACTCTAGAATTTGTTTGTACGATATGGGTATCAAATGAAAGGCGTTAATGAGTATTTTAAAAGGGAGTGGGCCTTAGTTCTATAGGTGGACGCCTTCTCGAGATATCGCCATAAACGTGGACCAGGGATGACTCTAGAATTTGTTTGTACGATATGGGTATAAAATAAAAGGTGTTAATGAGTATTTTAAAAGGGAGTGGGCCTTAGTTCTATAGGTGGGCGCCTTTTCGAGATATCGCCATAAAGGTGGACCAGGGGTGACTCTAGAATTTGTTTGTACGATATGGGTATCAAATGAAAGGTGTTAGTGAGTATTTTAAAATGGCGTGGGCCTTAGTCCTATAGGTGGACGCCTTTTCGAGATATTGCCATAAAGGTGGACCAGGGGGGACTCTAGAATTTGTTTGTACGATATGGGTATCAAATGAAAGGTCTTAATGAGTATTTTAAAAGGGAGTGGGTCTTAGTTCTATAGGTGGACGCCTTTTCGAGATATCGCCATAAAGGTGGACCAGGGGTGACTCTAGAATTTGTTTCTACGATATGGGTATCAAATGAAAGGTGTTAGTGAGTATTTTAAAACGGCGTGGGCCCTAGTTCTATAGGTGGACGCTTTTCCGAGATATCACCATAAAGGTGGAACAGGGGTGACTCTAGAATTTGTTTGTACGATATAGGTATCAAATGAAAGGTGTTAATGAGTATTTTAAAATGGTGTGGGCCTTATTTCTATAGGTGGACACCTTTTCGAGATATCGCTATAAAGGTGGACCAGGGGTGACTCTAGAATTTGTTTGTACGATATGTTTCGAGATATCGCCATAAGGGTGGACCAGGGGTGACTCTAGAATTTGTTTGTACGATATGGGTATCAAATGAAAGGTGTTAATGGGTATTTTAAAAGGGAGTGGGCCTTAGTTCTATGGGTAGACGCCTTTTCGATATATCGCCATAAACGTGCACCAGGGGTGACTCTAGAATGCGTTTGTACAATATGGGTATCAAACGAAAGGTGTTAATGAGTATTTTAAAAGGGAGTAGGCCTTAGTTCTACGGGTGGACGCTTTTTCGAGATTTCGCCATAAAGATGGACCAGGGGTGACTCTAGAATTTGTTTGTACGATTTGGGTATCAAATGAAAGGTATTAATGAGTATTTTAAAAGCGAGTGGGTCTTACTTCTATAGGTGGACGCCTTTTCGAGATATCGCCACAAAGGTGAACCCGGGGTGACTATAGAATTTGTTTGTACGATATGGGTATCAAATGAAAGGTGTTAGTGTGTATTTTAAAAGGGCGTGGGCCTTAGTTCTATAGGTGGACACCTTTTCGAGATATCGCTATAAAGGTGGACCAGGGGTGACTCTAGAATTTGTTTGTACGATATGTTTCGAGATATCGCCATAAAGGTGGACCCGGGGTGACTCTAGAATCTGTTTGTACGATATGGGTATCAAATGAAAGGCGCTAATGAGTATTTTAAATGGGAGTGGGCCTTAGTTCTATGGGTGGACGCCTTTTCGAGATTTCACCATAAAGGTGGACTAGGGGTGACTTTAGAATTTGTTTGTACAATATGGGTATCAAACGAAAGGTGTTAATAAGTATTTTAAAAGGGAGTGGGCACTTGTGCTATGGGTGGACGCCTTTTCGAGATTTCGCCATAAAGGTGGACTAGGGGTGACTCTAGATTTGTTTGTACAATATGGGTATCAAATGAAAGGCGTTAATGAGTATTTTAAATGGGACGCCTTTTCTAGATTTCGCCATAAAGGTGGACTAGGGGTGACTTTAGAATGTGTTTGTACAATATGGGTATCAAACGAAAGGTGTTAATAAGTATTTTAAAAGGGAATGGACGTTAGTTCTATTCGTGGACGCCTTTTCGAGATATCGCAATAAAGGTGGACCAGGGGTGAATCTAGAATTTGTTTGTACGATATGGGTATCAAATGAAAGGCGTTAATGAGTATTTTAAAAGGGAGTGGGCATTAGTTCTATGTGTGGACGCCTTTTCCAGATATCGCCATAAAGGTGGACCAGGGGTGACTCTGGAATTTGTTTGTACGATATGGGTATCAAATGAAAGGTGTTAATGAGTATTTTAAAAGGGAGTGTGCCTTAGTTCTATGGATAGATGCCTTTTCGAGATATCGCCATAAACGTGCACCAGGGGTGACTCTAGAATTTGTTTGTACGATATGGGTATCAAAAGAAAGGTGTTAATGAGTATTTTAAAAGGGAGTGGGCCTTAGTTCTATGGGTGGACGCCTTTTCGAGATTTCGCCATAAAGGTGGACTAGGGGTGACTCTAGAATTTGTTTGTACAATATGGGTATCAAACGAAAGGTGTTAATAAGTATTTTCAAAGGGAGTGGGACATAGTTCTATAGGTGGACGCCTTTTCGAGGTATCGGCATAAAGGTGGACCAGGGGTGACCCTAGTATTTTTTGTACTATATGGATATCAAATGAAAGGAGAGACTTCCATTAACTTCTCTCAGTGTGAAATATTATTTAATTTTATTCTTTCACATTTTCTTTATTGCTATTAATCGATTTTCTTAACAGGGGTTTTAAAAGTGAATAGAGTAATTATTCTAACACAGACGTATATTTTTAAATTTTCGGAAATTTTGGAGGGTGAGGGACGGTTGAACCCGGAAAACCCCCTCCCCCCTGAATACGCGCCTGGTGAGAATGCAAAGCTTAACGTTTTTTGTGGTCTGCATGGAAAAACTATGACTACGAATCACGTATTTCAACAATATAAGAAGTAAGCGGAACTATTTAATGAAATTTGATGAATTTTGAAGCTTCTAGCGGTAAAAAAGGGGGAAAACTGACAGTTTATATGGAGTATATAATATATATATACCACCGATCTCTTCGATTTTTCCAGACAACAATATATGCAATACACGTAAGCATTTGGTGAAATTTCTAGCTGTTAAAATGGGGCTGAAATTGCAAAAAAAAATATATATACTATATATAAATACTATATATATACTATATATATATTATATATGCAACCATATATATAAAATATATCCCACCGATCTTTATGATTTTTTTAGACAACAATATAATATATATACATAAGCATTCGTTGAAATTTGAAGCCTCTAGCTCTTAAAGTAGGGCAGTAATTACGAAAGGTTTCTTATCTGAACAATCAGTTGTGGGGATATATACTATATATACGACCGATCTCATAATTATGAGCAATATACGAAAACATAGTGAAGGTTTAAGCTTCAATCTGATAAATTGAGGAAGATATAACAAAAATCCTCTTTTTCTGAAAAATCGGTTGTATGGAGGGTATATGCTATAGTGACCCCATCCGGCCGGTTCCAACAAATGTCCAATCGGACACCAAAATACATCCGCTCACCAATATTTTATCAAGATATCTCAAAAAGTGAAGGTCTAGTTTGCATACAAAAAGGCAGACGAACAGACGGACATGGCTAAATCAACTCAGCTCTTCAACCTAATTATTACGGTATAATTAATCTATCTATTTTCCTTTAATGACTTACAATTTTGGGATTCTTGACGAAATTAATATACCATTTCATTTTCATTAAAGGTATAAAAATAGGTAAGTACTTTGTGTGAGGATGCAAAGTTTCAGGTTTTTGTGGTCTGCATGAAAAAACTATGACTACGAATCACGTATTTCAACATGTCGCAAACGTTACTATTTGATGAAATTTGTTGAAATTTGAGGCTTCTAGCCGTAAAAAAAGGGGAAAAATTACAGTTTATATGGGGTAAATAATATATATACCACCGATCTCTATGAACTTTTCAGACAAAAATATACGCTACATACGTAAGCAATTGGTGAAATTTTAAGCTTCTAGCTCTTAAAATGGGGCAGAAATTGCGAAAAGTGTCTTATCTGAACAATCGGTTGTATGAGATATATACTATATATACCACCGATCTCTATGATTTTTTTCAGACAACAATATATGCTATAGACGTAAATATTTGGTGAAATTTTAAGCTTCTGGCTGTTAAAATGGTGGTGAAATTGCAAAAAAAAAAATATATATATAAAGCATATATATATATACTAGCAGACCCGGCAGATGTTGTTCTGCCCTAAATTTGGTCAATCTGCATACATCTTAATAAGCGTTTTGCGTCTAACTCTGCCTCCCCCCTCCTATATTTTTCTTAATCCTTTTATTCTCTCCTCCCTCCGTTTTTTTCGATTCACTCTATCTCTTTCTCAGTCTCCTTCTCCTTCCCTCTTTTCTCTTCTCTCAAGTTCTTCTCATTCTTCTTCATGCCTTTTTGGTGGTATGTATTTTGTTCCACTCCTGTTCCGAGTCCCAGTCCCACTCCGAGTCTCAGCCCCAGTCCTAGTCCTAATCCCAGTCCAGGCCGTCTCTGGTCTAGTTCCCGGAAAAAAGGATCGTATCTACTAATCCAGGCAAATTAATACACCAAATTTCAGGAAAATCGAATAGGAAGGTTGATGCGATAAATCGAATATGGCAATGGAAATTACTTTAAAGCTCTCAGCAACAGCTTTCATTTGATATCCCTATTACACACACATTGTAGGGGTATCCGTGTCATTCTGGCCTATATCCCAAGACCCTAGTCACCCAGCGATATACAAATTATTCTGTACTAAAGCACACATCAACAGCTTTCATTTGCTATACATATTACACACACCTTCTAGGGGTATCCGGTTCCACGTTTTGGCCAATATCTCGAGACCCTAGTAACCAATAGGTATGAAAACTACCCTGTACTAAAGCACTCATCAACAGATTTCATTTGATACCCATATTGTATAAACACATTCTAGCGCTGCCCGGGTCTACGTTTTGGCCTATATCTCGAGACCCTAGTCTCCAATAGATATGAAAACTACCCAGTACTAAACCACTCATCAACAGCTTTCATTTGATATCCATATTGTATAAGCACATTCTAGGGGTGTCCGGGTCCACCTTTTGGCCTATATCTCCAGACCCTAGTCACCGATAGGTATGAAAACTACCCTGTACTAAAGCACTCCTCAACAGCTGTCATTTCATATCCATATTGTATAAACACATCCTAGGGGTCCCGGGGCCACGTTTTGGCCTATATCGCGAGACCCTAGTCACCAATAGGTACGAAAAATACCCAGTATTAAAGTAATCATTAACAGCTTCCATTTGGTAGCCATATTGCACAAACAAATCCCAGGAGTACCCAGGTCCACGTTTTGATCTCAAGACCCCAGCCAGAACGAGATAAAAAGGAACATATGTGGTTCTAAGCTACCTCTCCACAAATTTTCAAATCGCTTCATCCGTTCTTGAGTTATGCGACTTTCTTGTATATATATATATTTGTATGGGAGGTGCCACGCCTTTATATATCCAAATTATTTTATTTCCCGGTGATCGAAGGAACCTATAGCAAAAATTTGGTGATGATTGAAGTGTGGGAAATACGTTTCCATAGGTAATACACACACACAGAATTTGATTTTTATATATATATATATAATATATATACCACGGTCCTCTATGATTTTTGCACACAACAATATATACTATATGCGTAAGGAATTGTTGAAATTTGAAGCTTATAGCTGTTAAAATGGGGTAGAAATTGCGAAAAGTTTCTTATCTGAACAATCGGTTGTATTAGATATATAAAAATTTGGTGAAATTTGAACATATCTAAACGATTTTTAAGATAAATCTTAATATATAAAAAACACGTGTCACAGAATTGAGGCCAATGGACTCCTAAACTACTGAACCGATTTTGAATTTGTTTTGCACCCCGTGTGTAATTTGATCTAACTTGAAATATAAGATAGGTCTTTAGGGTATCTAAGGTCTCGATATATAGGCCAAAACGTGGAACCGTGTACCCCTATAGTGTGTGTATAGAATATGGTTATCACATGAAATCTGCTGATGAGTGCTTTAGTAGACGGTAATTTTCATAGCCCTGCGTGACTAGGGTCTCGAGTTATAGGCCAAAACGTGGACGCGGGACCCTTAGAATGTGTTTAAACAATATGGATATCAAATGAAAGCTGTTGATGAGTGCTTTAGTACAGGGTAGTTTTCATAACTATTGGTGACTAGGCTCTCGAGATATAGGCCAAAACGTCGCCCGGGTACCCCTAGAGTGTGTTGATAGAATATGGATATCAAATGAAAGCTGTTGATGAGTGCTTTAGTAGACCTGGGTACCCCTAGAATGTGTGTATAAAATATGGATATCCAACGGAAGCTGTTGATGGGTGCTTTAGTAGAGGGTAATTTTCATACCACTGAGTGACTAGGGTCTCGTGATATAGGCCAAAACGTGGACCCGGGCACCCCTAGAATGTGCTTATAGAATATGGATATCAAATGAAAGCTGTCGATGAGTGCTTTAGTACGGATATTTTTCATACCTATTGGTGACTAGGGTCTCGAGATTTGGGCCAAAACGTGGACCCGGGTACCCCTAGAGTGCGGTTATAGAATATGGATATCAAATGAAAGCTGTTGAGGAGTGCTTTAGTCGAGGTTAATTTTCATACCCCTGGGTGACTAGGGTCTCGCGATATAGGCCAAAACGTGGACCTGGGTACCCCTAGAATGTGTGTATAGAATATGGATATCAAATGGAAGCTGTTGATGAGTGATTTAGTATAGGGTAATTTTCATACCCTGGGTGACGAGGGTCTCGAGATATAGGCCAAAACGTGGACCTGGGTACCCTAGAATGTGTGTATAAAATATGGATATCAAATGAAAGCTGTTGATGACTGCTTTAGTAGAGGGTAATTTTCATACCCCTGGGAGCTAGAGTCTCGAGATATAGGCCAAAAAGTGGACCCGGGTACCCCTAGAATGTGTTTATACAATATGGATATCAAATGAAAGCTGTTGATGAGTGTTTTAGTACAGAGTAATATATTATCCAGAGACGGACTGGGACTAGTATTAGGACTAGGACTGGGACTGAGACTCGGAATGGGACTCGGCGGACTGGAATAAAATACATACCACCTTCTGGGACAGGCAATAAGGGATGCAGAAGAAATAGAAGAAATTGAGAGAAGAGAAAAGAGAGAAGGAGAAGGAGATTGAGAAAGAGATAGAATGAGACGAAGATGGAGATAGATGAAGCGAAAAAGACGGAGGGAGGAGTGCATAAAAGGATTAGGAAAAAGTGAAGAGGGGGAGGGCAGCGTCAGACGGAAAAAGCTTATTAAAATGTATGCAGATAGGCCAAATTTAGGGCAGGACAACGTCTGCCGCGTCTTCTAGTATAAAATAAAAATAGGTAGGTACATTGTGTGAGGATGCAGAGCTTCACGTTTTTTGTGGTCTGCATCAAAAAACTATGACTACGAATCACGTGCGTCAACAATATATGACGTAAACGTAACTATTTGATGAAATTTGATGAATTTTGAAGCTTCTATGAGGTGGTTTTTGTCTAAGGCTGGGGTAAAGCTCCGTCAAACCAGGGTCGATTGAAGGTCCCACAAACCCCTACTGAATAAATACACTATATTTATGTGTTACCAATACACGCACACACGGCTGGAGATATTAGGCGGACAGCAGCTTTCCGTCGCAAGATGACGAGGTGGCGGAGCGGCGGATAACGGTCGTTGGAGTAGAGTAGGTTCGGTAGGACGGTTGAACGGTCGGGTAACGGACGGACTCGTACCGCGGTACTCCTAGAATGTGTTTATACAATATGGATATCAAATGAAAGTTGTTGATGAGTGCTATAGTACAGGATAATTCTCATACAACTGGGAGGCTAGCGTCTCGAGATATAGCCCAAAACGTGGACTCGGGTACCCCTTGAATATGCTCATACAATACGGATATCAAATGAAAACTGTTGATGAGTGCTATAGTACAGGATAATTTTCATTCAACTGGGAGGATAGGGTTTCCAGATATAGCCCAAAACGTGGGCCCGGGTACCCCTTGAATGTGTTTATACAATATGGATATCAGATAAAAGCTGCGGATGAGTGCTATAGTACAGGATAATTCTCATACAACTGGGAGGCTAGGGTCTGGAGATATAGCCCAAAACGTGGACCCGGGTACCCCTTGAATATGTTTATACAATATGGATATCAAATGAAAGCTGTTGATAACTGATATAGTACAGGATAACTTTCATACAACTGGGAGGCTAAGGTCGCGAGATATAGCCCAAAACGTGGACCCGGACTCATCTAGAATGTGTTTTTACATTATGGGTATCAAATTGAAGCTGTTGATGTGTGCTATAATACAGAGTAAGTTTTACACCGCTGATTGACTAGGGTCTCGAGATATAGGCCAAAACATGGACCCAGATACCCCAAGAATGTGTTTATACAATAAGGATATAAATGAAAGCTGTTACTGAGAGCTCTAAAGTTCATTGTGATATTCGATTTAGGTACATCAACCTGGCAAAACTGATAAATATGCATGCGAAGCCGAAATAAAGACCAGAATTAATAGTACCCACATACCTATTTACATACGTCCTATTCGATTTGCCTGAAATTTCGTATATAAATTTGCCTATATTAGTATTTAAGATGCTTTTTTCCGGGAAGTATACCAGAGACGGACTGGGAGTGGGATTAGGACTAGGACAAGGACTGGGACTGAGACTGAGACTGGTAGTGGGACTGGGACTGAGACTCGGAATGGGACTGGAAAAAATACATACCACCCTCTGGGACTGGCAATAAGAGATGAAGAACCAGGAGAAAAACTTGAGAGAAGAAAAAAGAGAGAAGGAGACTGAGGAAGAGATAGAATGAGACTAAGATGGAGATGAAGCGTAAAATTCTGAGGGAGGAGTGAATAAAATGATTAGGAAAAAGTGTAGAGGGGTAGGGCGAGTTAGACGGAAAAAGCTTATTAAAATGTATGCAGAACAAAGTATATATACCACGGATCTCTATGATTTTTTCACACAACAATATATAGTTAATATATAAGCAATTGTTGAGATTTGAAGCTTCTAGCTGTTAAAATG
Organism: Eurosta solidaginis; assembly: GCF_040869045.1. Taxonomy (NCBI): domain Eukaryota; kingdom Metazoa; phylum Arthropoda; class Insecta; order Diptera; family Tephritidae; genus Eurosta; species Eurosta solidaginis. The sequence goes on along the minus strand of NC_090324.1, from coordinate 213,592,041 downwards.
GGTCAGAAATTGCGCAAAGATTCTTGTCTGAATAATCGGTTGTATTAGATATATACTATGTATACCACCGATCTGTATGATTTTTTCAGACTACAATATTACAATTCTATACACGTAGCACTTGGGGAAATATGAAGCTTCTAGCTGTTGAAATGGGGCTGGAATTGCAAAAAAATATATATATACTATATATATATATATACTATATATATATATTATATATATGAGCGATCTCTATGATTTTTTCACACAACAATATATACTATATGCATAAGCAATCGGTGAAATTTACAGCTCATATCTGTTAAAATGGGGTAGAAATTGGGAAAAGTTTCTTATCTGAACAATCGCTTGTATGTGATATATACTATATATACCACCGACCTCTATGATTTTTTCAGACAACAATATATGCTATATACGTAAGCATTCGTTGAAATTTGAAGCCTCTAACTCTTAAAATAGGGCAGTAATTACGAAAAGTTCCTTATCTGAACAATCGGTTGTGGGGATATATACTATATATACGACCGATCTCATATATTTTTTCAGACAGCAATATGTGCAATATACGAAAGTATATGGTGAAATTTGAAGCTGCAATCTGATAAATTAAGGAGATATGAGAAAAATCCACTTTTTCTGAAAAATCGGTTGTAAGGAGGGTATATGCTATAGTGGCCCGATCCGGCCGGTTCCGACAAATGTCTAATCGGACACCCAGATACATCCGCTCAACAAATTTTATTAAGATATCTCAAAAGTTGAAGGACTAGCTTGCATACAAACATACAGACGGACAGACGAACATGGCTAAATCAACTCAGCTCTTCATCCTGATTATTTCTGAATGCTTAATGGTGGGTCTATCTATTTGCCTTTAATGACTTACAATTTTGGGACTCGTGACGAAATTTCATTTTCATGAAAGTTATAAAAATAGGTAGGTACTTTGTGTGTGGATCCAAAGTTTCAGGTTTTTTGTGGTCTGCATGTAAAAACTCTGACTACGAATCACGTATTTCAACAATATATGACGTAAACGTGACCACCGTGGTGTGATGGTAGCGTGCTCCACCTACCATACCGTATGCCCCAGGTTCACACCCCGGGCAAAGCATCATCAAAATTTTAGAAATAAGGTTTTTCAATTAGAAGAAAATTTTTCTAAGCGGGGTCGCCCCTTGGCAATGTTTGGCAAGCGCTCCGGGTGTATTTCTGCCATGAAAAGCTCTCAGTGAAAACTCATCTGCCTTACAGATGCCGTTCGGAGTCGGCATAAAACATGTAGGTCCCGTCCGGCCAATTTTTAGGGAAAATCAAGAGCAGCACGACGTAAATTGGAAGAGAAGCTCGGCCTTTGATCTCTTCGGAGGTTAGCGCGCCTTACATTTATGTTTTTTTATGACGTAAACGTTACTATTTGATGAAATTTGTTGAAATTTGAAGCTACTAGCCGTAAAAAGGGGCAAAAATGACTGCTTATATGGGTTATATAATATATATACCACTGATCTCTATGATTTTTTCAGACAATAATATACCCTATATACGTAAGCAATTGGTGAAATTTTAAGCTTCTAGCTGTTAAAATAGGGCAGAAATTGTGCAAAGTTTCTCATCTGAACAATCGTTTGTATGAGATATATAATACATATACCACCGATCTCTATGATTTTATCAGACAACTATATATGCTATACACGTAAGCATTTGGTGAAATTTGAAGCCTCTAGCTGTTAGCATGGTGCTGAAATTGCAAACAAATATATATGTATATAGTATATATATATATATATATATATATATATATATATATATATATATACTAGAAGACCCGGCAGACGTTGTCCTGCCCTAAATTTGGCCTATCTGCATACAATTTAATAAGCTTTTTCCGTCTGATTCTGCCTTCGCCCCTCTTTATTTTTCCTAATCCTTATATTCACTCCTCCCTCCGTCTTTTTAGCTTCGCCTGTATCCATCTTCGTTTCATTCTATCTCTTTCTCAATCTCCTCTCTTTTCTCTTCTTCTCATTCTTCTGCATCCCTTATTGCCTGTCCCAGAGGGTGGTATGTATTTTATTCAGTCCCAGTCCCAGTCCCACTCCGAGTCAGTTTAATATTATTGAATTGATTTCTTTATTTCAACTGAACTTGACACATTCTTTTACAATACATACTTGACAAGATCAAACATAAAAATAATTTGAATATTAATATTTCCTAGAATTTTAAATTCCCAGTATTGCTATCTGCATAGTATTAATATACATGAGTAAATTCTAAGTATTCATATCCGCAAAGTATCAATATAAACAAAGTTGATTTTTATCAATACAGAGTCGCATTGGAAATTATCATTTTTCTACAAATATATATAGATTTTTATTTTTAACATTTCACTATAATATTAAAACGAAATGCAGATATTCAGTGCTTTTGAAATTCGGCTAAAAAATTGCACATGAACAACTAAAGACTCTCTTGAATTAAAAAAAAATGTCTTAGTACCTCAAATCCCGGGCCCCCTCAGAGACCCCGGGTCCCCCTCTCGCAGGCCCTGGTGTATGTAAAGTTAAATAAGCACGTGCACAAACATACCAATACCAACTGAAAATATGTGTACCACTGCGTATACGTAAAATTTTAGTATTATGTATAAACAAACAAAAAAGTTTGCAATAAAATAATATTGCGACTATAAGGTGAGATATGACCTATCCTATCTCTCAAGTTAGATCAATCTACACACGGGGTGCTAAACAATTTCAAAATCGGTTCAGTAGTTTAGGAGTCCATCGCACCCGAAAATGTTGTGACACGTGTTTTTTATATAATTCGATATACTATATATACCACGGATCTCTATAATTTTTCCACATAACAATATATACTATATACGTAAGCAATTTTTGAAATTTGAGGCTTATAGCTGTTAAAATCGGGTAGAAATTTCTTATCTGAACAATCGGTTGTTTTAGATATATAAGCATTCGGTGAAATTTGAACATATATAAACGACTTTTAAGATAAGTCTTAATATATAAAAAACGGGTGTCACAACATTTGTGGCCGCGATGGACTCCTAAACTACTGAACCGATTTTGAATTTGTTTTGCACCCGGTGTATACTTTGATATAACTTGAAAGATAGGATAGGTTATATCTCAGTTTATAGTCGCAATATTATTTTATTGCAATTTTTTTATTTGTTTATACGTAATAATAAAATTTTACGTGTACGCAGTGGCACTCATATTTTCAGGTGGTGTGCATATACTTCCGTGTAATTGCTTGGTGTTTAATTAAACAACCTGCTTATCAATAAAATATATTATAGCGAATGATATCAAGTATAGCTCATCACCAGGCCCGCCGAGAGGGTGGGGGGTTTCTGAGGAGTCTTTAGTTGTGTAGAGGGTAATTTTCATACCCCTGGGTGACTAGGGTCTCGAGATATAGGCCAAAACGTGGGCCAGTGAATGCCTGGACCGTGTTTATACAATATGGTTATCAAATGAAAGCTGTTGATGAGTGCTATAGTACAGACTAATATATTATCCAGAGACGGACTGGGACTGGAATTAGGACTAGGACTGGGACTGAGAATCGGAGTGGGACTGGGACTGGAATAAAATACATACCACCCTCTGGGACAGGCAATAACGAATGCAGAAGAATGAGAAGAAATTGAGAGAAGAGAAAAGAGAGAAGCAGATTGAGAAAGAGATAGAATGAGACGAAAATGGATATAGATGAAGCGAAAAAGACGGAGGGAAGAGTGAATAAAAGAATTAGGAAAAAGTGAAGAGGGGGGAGGGCAGATTAAGACGGGAAAAGCTTATTAAAATGTACGTAGATTGGCCAAATTTAGAGCAGGACAACGTCTGGCGGGTCTTCTAGTATAAAATAAATATAGGTAGGTACTTTGTGTGAGGATGCAAAGCTTCACGTTTTTTGTGGTCTGCATGTAAAAGCTGTGACTAAGAATCCCTTATTGCAACAATATAAGACGTAAGCGTAACTATTTGATGAAATTTGATGAATTTTGAAGCTTCTAGCCGTAAAAAATGGGCATAAAATAACAGTTTATATGGGGTATATAAAATATATACCACATTTGGTGAAGCTTGTAGCTTCTAGCTGTTAAAATGGGTCAGAAATTGCACACAGTCTCTTATCTGAACAATCGGTTGTATGAGATATATACTATGTATACGACCTATCTGTATGTATGATGTTTTCAGTTAACAATATATGCTATACACGTAAGCATTTGGTGAAATTTGAAGCTTCTAGCTGTTAAAATGAGGCTGAAATTGCAAAAAGAAAAAAACACTATATATATATATACAATATATATATACTATATATACCATCATATATATATTATATATACCACCGATCTCCATGATTTTTCACACAATAATATATATTATATACATAAGCAATCGGTGAAGCTTATAGCTGTTAAAATGGGGTAAAAATTGCGAAAAGTTTCTTATCTGAACAATCGGTTGTATGAGATATATACTATATATACCACCGATTTCTATAATTTTTTTTAGACAATAATATATGATACACGTAAGAATTTGGCGAAATTTGAAGCTTCTAGCTGTTAAAATTTTGCTGAAATTGCAAAAAAAAATATATATAAAGTATATATATATATACTAGCAGACACGGCAGATGTTGTGCTGCCCTAAATTTGGTCTATGTGCATACATCTTAATAAGCGTTTTCCGTCTAACTCTACCTCCGCCCTCTTATATTTTTCTTAATCCTTTTATTCCATCCTCCCTCCGTTTTTTTCGATTCATCTATCTCTATTTCATCTCACTCTATCTCTTTCTCAGTCTCCTTCTCCTTCCTCTTTTCTCTTCTCTCAAGTTCTTCTCATTGAAGATCCCTTATTGCCAGTCCCAGAGGGTGGTATGTATTTTGTTCCAGTCCTATTCCGAGTCCCAGTCCCACTCCGAGTCTCAGCCCCAGTCCTAGTCCTAATACCAGTCCCAGCCGTCTCTGGTCTAGTTCCCGGAAAAAGGATCGTAAATACTATACAGGCAAATTAATACACCAACTTTCAGGCAAATCGAATAGGAAGCACATATGTATATAGGTATTATTAATTCATGTCTTTATTTCGGCTTAGCATGCTTATTTATCAGTTTTGCCAGGTTGATGCGACTAAATTGAATATGACAATGGAAATTACTTTAAAGTTCTCAGCAACAGCTTTCATTTGATATCCATATTACACACACATTGTATAGTATCAGGGTCCACGTTTTGGCCTATATCTCAAGACCCTAGTCACCCAGCGATATAGAAATTACTCTGTACTAAAGCACACATTAACAGTTTTAATTTAATATCTATAATACACACATATTGTAGGGGTATCCGGGTCCACGTTTTGGCCTATATCTCAATACCCTAGTCAGCCAGCGATATGGAAATTACTCTGTACTAAAGCACACATCAACAGCTTTAATTTAATATTTATAATACACCCATATTGTAGGGGTATCCGGGTCCACGTTTTGGCCTATATCTCAACACCCAAGTCACCAAGCGATATAAAAATTACTATGTACTAAAGCACACATCAACAGCTTTCATTTGCTATCCAAAATACACACGTCCACGTTTTGGCCTATATCTCGAGATCCTAGGCACAAATAGGTGTGAAAACTACCATGTACTAAAACTACCCTGTACTAAAACTACCCTGCACTAAAGCACTGATCAACAGCTTTCATTTGATATCCATAATGTATAAAAACATTCTAGGGGTGCTCGGGTCCACGTTTTGGTCTATATCTCGAGACCCTAGTCACCAATAGGTGTGAAAACTACCCTGCACTAAAGCACTGATCAACAGCTTTCATTTGATATCCATAATGTATAAACGCATCCTAGGGGTGCCCGGGTCCACGCTTTGGCCAATATCTCGAGACCCTAGTCACCAATAGGTACGAAAAATACCCAGTATCAAAGTATTCATAAACAACTTCCATTTGGTACCCATACTGTACAAACAAATCCCAGGAGTACCCAGGTCCACGTTTTGATCTCAAGACCCTAACCAGAACGGGATAAAAAGTATCCTACATCCGTTCCCTGGTTCAAAGCTACTTCTCCACCAATTTTCAGCCAAATCGCTTCATCCGTTCTTGAGTTATGCGTAGTGTAACTAACACGACTTTCTTTTATATATATAGATTTGTATGGGAGGTGCCACGCCCCCTTTTTCACAATTCAACATTTTCTTGGTGGTATTAGGCATTGACCTCATATAATTCCTTACTGAATTTCAATGTTCTGGAATTTATACCTTCAGAGTTATGCAGTACCAAAATTTCATTTGTATTGGAGGTGCCACGCCCCTTTTATATATCCAAATTATTTTTAGCCTAAAAACTTCCCGGTGATCGAAGGAACCCATAACCAAAATTTGGTGATGATTGAAGTGTTAGAAATACGTTTCCATAGGTAATACACACACACAAAGAAATTTGATTTTTATACATAGAGATATATACCACGGACCTCTATGACTTTTTCACACAACAATATATACTATATATGTACGTAAGCAATTGTTGAAATTTGAAGCTTATAGCTGTTAAAATGGGGTAGAAATTGCGAAAGGTTTCTTATCTGAACAATCGGTTGTATTAGATATATAAGCCTTTGGTGAAATTTTAACATATCTAAACGACTTTTAAGATAAGTTTCAATATATATAAAAAACACGTGTCACAACAATTTTTGTTTTGCACCCCGTGCGTAATTTGATCTAACTTGAAAGATAGGATAGGTTGTATTATTTTATTGCAATTTTTTTATTTGTTTATACGTAAAAATAAAATGTTACGTATACGCAGTGGCACTCATATTTTCAGGTGTTGTGGATGTAATTCCGTGTAATTGCTTGGTGTTTAATTAAACAACCTGCTTATCAATAAAAAATATTATAGCGATACTGGAATAAAATACATACCACTCTCTGGGACAGACAATAACGGATGCAGAAAAATGAGAAAAAATTGAGAGAAGAGAAAAGAGAGAAGCAGATTGAGAAAGAGATAGAATGAGATGAAGATGGATATAGATGAAGCGAAAAAGTCGGAGGGAGTAGTGAATAAAAGGATTAGGAAATAAGAGGGGAGGAGGGCAGATTCAGACCGGAAAAGCTTATTAAAATGTATGCAGTTAGGCCAAATTTAAGGCAGGACAACGTCTGCCAGGTCTTCTAGTATAAAATAAAAAATAGGTAGGTACTTTGTGTTAGGATGCAAAGCTTCACGTTTTTTGTGGTCTGCATGTAAAAGCCATGGCTACGAATCTCGTATTTCAACAATATATGACGTAAACGTAACTATTTGATGAATTTGAAGCTTCTAGCTGTAAAAAAGGGGCAAAAATGACAGTTTATATGGGATATATATTATATATACCACCGCTCTCTATGATTTTTTCAGACAACAATATATGCTATATACGCAAGCATTTGGTGAAATTTGAAGCTTCTAGCTGTTAAAATGGGGCAGAAATTGCACAAAGTTTCTTATTTGAACAACCGGTTGTATGAGATATATTCTATGTATACCACTGTATGATCTGTATGATTTTTTCAGTTAACAATATATGCTATACACGTAAGCATTTGTTGAAATTTGAGCCTTCTAGCTGTTAAAATGGGACTGAAATTGCAAAGAAAATATACACACTATATATATATACTATATATAATTATATATACCATCATAGATATATTATTATATCACCGATCTCCATGATTATTTCACACAACAATATATACTATACACATAAGCAATCGGTGAAATTTGAAGCTTATAGCTGTTAAAATGGGGTAGAAATTGCGAAAAGTTTCTTATCTAAACAATCGGTTGTATGAGATATATACTATATATACCACCGATCCTATGATTTTTTCAGACAAAAATATATGCTATATTAGTAAGCATTTGATAGAATTTGAAGCTTCTAGCTGTTAAAATTATGCTAAAATTGCGAAAATATATATATATATATTATATATATCACCATATATATACTATATATATATATAATATATATACCATTTATGCTAAAATTGCGAAAATATATATATATATATTATATATATCACCATATATATACTATATATATATATAATATATATACCACGGGTATCTATGATTTTTTCACACAAAAATATATACTATATACGTAAGCAACTGTTAAAATTTGAAGCTTATAGCTGTTAATATGGGACAGAAATTGTGAAAATATATTATATATATATATAATATATATACCACGGATATCTATGATTTTTTCACACAAAAATATATACTATATACGTAAGCAACTGTTGAAATTTTAAGCTTATAAATGTAATATATTTATTTATTACGGCTTTCCTAAGCCTAACTTAAATCTATTTTACATGTTTATAATTGTCTTCTGGACTATGCAATCTAGAATAGTTACATCTATGTCCTACCTTGGAGTACTATGGATGGGAGACTTCCAGATCATGCGAACAAAGCGTTGCGATTATGTAGTATGTAGGCATTTTACGCATGTTAGTAAAGCGCGAAGGCAAAATCTGCACGGTGATGCACTGAGTTAATCGAGTGATGCTTTTCAGTATGTGCTTCGGCAACCTTTTTTGTATGCGCACAAGAGCTTGGAAGTCTTGGCGCTACACAGCAGTATAGTTTCGCTGCACTTCTATCGATGCTATGGAAGTCCGCCTGTCCAGCACTAAATTGGTAGTGTTCTGCAATAATTGTACAATTTTTGTTTAAATTTATTGGAATGACATGATTTAATATCAATCGGTAGTTCATTATATGATTTAAGACCTTTATAATACAGATTACATTTGTCTGCTTCAGTTTTATAAGCCGGCAGATTAAAATCATTTTTATTACGAGTACTTACAGAGTGCACATCTTTTACATATTTTATATTAGTCCTCAAATACGCAGGCAAAGTTCCTTCTATTATGTTTTTAATAAATTTTATGGTATAATAAAAAAGTTGCTGTCTAATGCTAAGCCAATTAAGAGAGAATAGCATGTCTCTGATAGGTGTGTCATACCGTTTTTTGAGAATGAATCTCATAGCGCGGTTCTGTTGCCTTTGTAGCTTGTATATCTGACTATCTCGCAAGGTGAAAAATATAGTTGGGCAATAAATAAAATTAGGTTCGATTATAGATCTGTAGACGATGATTTTATACCTTCTATTTAAATATTTGCAGGTTCGTTGTGTAAAATATAACTTTTTCGCTATTTTTCCTACCGTATAATCCACGTGCTCGTTGAAATTCAGCTTATCATCTATTTTTATTCCCAAGTATTTTATAATGCTGACTTTTTCAATTAGTTCGTTATTTATATTTAAGTTTTGTAGCTCATTGTTTTGAAAATTGCGTCTAGATATAACCATAAATTTCGTTTTATTGACATTCACTTTTAGTCTGTTTACGCATAACCAACCATATACGCTGTTAAGATCTTCTTGTAGCTTAGCATATATTTCAGTAATATTGTTCCCACTTATCATCAGCAATGTATGATCAGCAAACAATTTTATTTCACAGTGCTTAATGGAGCTAGTTATATCATTAATACATATATTGAACATTATGGGTGCCAGCACAGACCCTTGAGGTAGACCAACAGGTACCTCCCTTTTATCCGATACGGACGTTCCAATCACTGTTCTTTGGTATCTGTTAATTAGGAAGTCTTTAAACCATTTTAGTTCTATACCAGAAACGTCAATGCAAGAAAGCTTTTTCAGCATTAATTTTTGGTCGATCGTCTCGAATGCACGCTTTAAATCCAAAAACACAGCTAATATGTGTTTTTTCCTGCTTAAGTCTTCTTTGCAGTTAGCTAAAACCAAATTCAAAGCACTTTCACATGACTGTTTTTTTCGAAAACCAGATTGTTGAGGTATAATAATTACATTATCTTCTAAATATTTTACCAGCTGATTTTTTACCACTGTTTCCAAAATTTTTTCATCACATTGTAACGTGTTAATAGGTCTTATCTCCTCAGCTTTGATGGTATTTTTCACTTTTTCTAATGGCACAACTATAGAAGATTTCCATAAACTAGGAACGAGACCTTTATCTAAGCTCTCATTAACAAGCTGAGAATAGAAAAAAGCTGTTAATATGGGACAGAAATTGTGAAAAGTTTCTTATCTTAACAATCGGTTGTATTAGATATATACGCATTTGGTGAAATTTGAACATATCTAAACGATTTTTAAGATAAATATAAAATAAAAAATAGTACTTGGTGTGAAGATGCAAAGCTTCACGTTTTTTGAGGTCTGCATGTAAAGATTATGACTACGAATCACGTATTTCAACAATATATGACGTAAACGTAACTATTTAATGAAATTTGATGAATTTTGACGCTTCTAGCCGTAAAAAGGGGCAAAATGAGAGTTTATATGGGGTATATAATATATGTACCGCCGATCTCTATGATTTTTTCAGACAATAATATACCCTATATACGTAAGAAATTGGTGAAATTTTAAGCTTCTAGCTGTTAAAATATGGCAGAAATTGTGCAAAGTTTCTCATCTGAACAAACGTTTGTATGAGATCTCTATGATTTTATCAGACAACAATATATGCTATACACGTAAGCATTTGGTGAAATTTGAAGCCTCTAGCTGTTAAAATGGTGCTGAAATTGCAAACAAATATATATGTATATAGTATATATATATATATATATACTAGAAGACCCGGCAGACGTTGTCCTGTCCTAAATTTGGCCTATCTGCATACATTTTAATAAGCTTTTTCCGTCTGATTCTGCCTTCGGCCCTCTTTATTATTCGTGGAATACTTCAAATAGCATAGCTGTGACGGCTTCACGCTCAGCTTAATCATTGCTAAAACTTTTTTATCCATTGCATCCCAAGAAGCTGGTTCTGTTTCTGGCCGTTGTTCCTCCATTACCTTCCATGTCTCTGCATGCACCAGCACAATACGCATTTGGATGCTCCAGGTATCATAATTACCTTAATCCAATTTATCTATCTGATACATGGAACTCATTACGACTGTATGCAAATGTACATGTTACTCGTGAACGAAAAATAATACTTTAAAACTGCGGAGCATCCGTGCCTGGGCCCATAACCTATTGAATTGATTTCTTTATTTCAACTGAACTTGACACATTCTTTTACAATACATACTTGACAACATCAAACATAAAAATAATTTGAATATTAATATTCCCTAGAATTTTAAATGCCCAGTATTGCTATCTGCATAGTATTAATATACATGAGTAAATTCCAAGTATTCATATCCGCAAAATATCAATATAAGCAAAGTTGATTTTTATCAATACAGAGTCGCATTGGAAATTATCATTTTTCTACAAATATATATAGATTTTTATTTTTCACACTTCACTATAATATTAAAATGAAATGCAGATATTCAGTGCCTTTGAAATTCGGCTAAAAAATTGCACATGAACAACTAAAGACTCTCTTGAATTAAAAAAAAATGTCTTAGTACCTCAAATCCCGGGCCCCCTCAGAGACCCCGGGTCCCCCTCTCGCAGGCCCTGGTGTATGTAAAGTTAAATAAGCACGTTCACAAACATACCAATACCAACTGAAAATAGGTGTACCACTGCGTATACGTAAAATTTTAGTATTACGTATAAACAAACAAAAAAGTTTGCAATAAATTAATATTGCGACTATAAAGTGAGATATGACCCATCCTATCTCTCAAGTTAGATCAATCTACATACGGGGTGCTAAACAATTTCAAAATCGGTACAGTAGTTTAGGAGTCCATCGCGCCCGAAAATGTTGTGACACGTGTTTTTTATATAATTCGATATACTATATATACCACGGATCTCTATAATTTTTCCACATAACAATATATACTATATACGTAAACAATTTTTGAAATTTGAGGCTTATAGCTGTTAAAATCGGGTAGAAATTTCTTATCTGTACAATCGGTTGTTTCAGATATATAAGCATTTGGTGAAATTTGAACATATATAAACGACTTTTAAGATAAGTCTTAATATATAAAAAACGGGTGTCACAACATTTGTGGCCGCGATGGACTCCTAAACTACTGAACCGATTTTGTTCTGCGCCAGGTGTGTACTTTTTTTTTTTATTTCTCTGAAAAGGTGCTTATTAATTATTTTTTAATTAGTATGTTTAATATAAATGTTTATTTTTATTCCATTTCATTATATAAAATTATTTCCGAGTTAAACGAAATGAATATTAACAAAAATGATATTTTCAATCTCCATCAATTATTTTTCAATTCTAACCGCCTACTAAAAATTTCATTATTTTCATAATTGCTGAAGTTGCTATCTCGTAACAACTCGGCCTTTCCTGCATTTCAGATTGACCTCAATCAGATTTCATTGTTGCTTATATCTTCATCAATACTTTCGTTATCATCGCAGGGAATCATAGAATTAAACGGTTTTAACTTCTCTGATGAAAATACTGTAGAATGTGTTTTCTTGGTTCTGCAAGTTACACAAAGATCTTTGATTACATAACGGTCATTGCCAAGTACTTTGTCAATAATGAAAGGTCCTTTAAATCGTGGTTCTAATTTTCGTGATTCGCCCGTGCTACTTAACTCGCTTTCAGCTAAGACAATGTCACCCTTCTTATATACAGTTGGTTTATTATGAAGACGATCAAGTCTTTGTTTTGACTTTTCACGTTGAACTGAAATTCTTTCAATAGTTGTTTTTCTAATGGATTCAAAATCTACAGTGACAGGTGATTCTTCAGACTGAAGTGTAAGAATAATTTTGTTGCGCAACGTATCACGTAGTTGAATACCAAACAGTAGCTCCTGAGGCGTTTTACCCGTGGTATCATTTTTCATTGTATTGAGAGACCTTTGTAAATCTCGCATATTTAGATCCCATCGTTTGTCATTTGTTATAGTTGTACGCAACATAAATAATAATGTACGATTTACACGTTCTGCGTGTCCATTAGCTCTTGGCGTACGTACAGCGTTCAATGTATGAACAATTTCATTATCAGAACAAAATGTTTTAAACATATTTGAGGTAAAAGCAGTACCCCTATCCGTAATCATTCGGCTTGGTGTGCCAAAATAGCTAAAAACTTCATTTAAAACGTTGATTACATGTTTTGTCGCTGTAGTTTTAACAGCCCGAACAACGGTAAACTTTGTAAAAGAATCAACGATAACAAGAACATGTTCGTTTCGTAGGCTACTTCGTGGAAAAGGGCCTAAATGATCCAAATGAATTGTCTTAAACGGCACTGGTTCAATTTCGGAATAATGGTATTCACCTTCAGTTTTTCCCCCAGACTTTTTGTTGTATGCACAATCCACGCAAGAACTCATATACGATTTAGCAAAATTTCGCATTCGAGGGAACCACATATTTTGTTTAATCCTGTCTATGGTTTTATCTAAACCCATATGACCAGCTTTATCATGAAATTCGTGAAGAATTTTATATCGAACGCATTTTGGAACTACCCAAAGCTTTTTTTTATTATCCAACCGGTAAAGTCTATCATACTCGAGAATATAACCATCCTTTCCGAAATATTTTGTTGCTTCATCGAATCGATAATGCTTTAATTTTATCGTCCTGAAGTTGCAAACTGAACAACCAATCTTCACTTTCGACGTTGACTTTACCTATTCTTAACGAAGCTGTTTCTTTTTCCTGTGATGGTTCGGCAGGAGCCCTACTCAATGCGTCAACGTGACACATCAAATTTCCCGCTCTGTGTTCAATTTTAATTTCATAATCCTGTATACGTAGCCAACACCTTGCAATGCGTGGCACTAATTCGCGCTTTGTCATGACTGTTCTTATAGCACTACAATCTGTCACAACAACTATTGATTTACCCTGAATATAGTATTTCATCCTCTCCAAAGATTCAACTACAGCCAAACACTCCAACTCGTAGATATGATACCGTCTCTCTGCGTTAGTGGTCCACTTCTGAATTGTTAAAGAAACTAGTATTTCTCTGAAAAGGTGCTTGTTAATTATTTTTTAATTAGTATGTTCAATATAAATGTTTATTTTTATTCCATTTCATTATATAAAATTAATTCCGAGTTAAACTTAATGAATATTAACAAAAACGATATTTTCAATCTCCATCAATTATTTTTCAATTCTAACCGCCTACTAAAAATTTCATTATTTTCAAAATTGCTGAAGTTGCTATCTCGTAACACTTGAAAGATAGGATAGGTTATATCTCAGTTTATTTTCGCAATATTATTTTATTGCAATTTTTTTATTTGTTTATACGTAATAATAAAATGTTACGTGTACGCAGTGGCACTCATATTTTCAGGTGGTGTGCATATACTTCCGTGTAATTGCTTGGTGTTTAATTAAACAACCTGCTTATCAATAAAATATATTAGAGCGAATGATATCAAGTATAGCTCATCGCCAAGCCCGCCGAGAGGGTGGGGGGTTTCTGAGGAGTCTTTAGTTGTGTAGAGGGTAATGTTCATACCGCTGGGTGACTAGGGTCTCGAGATATAGGCCAAAACGTGGGCCAGTGAATGCCTGGACAGTGTTTATACAATATGGTTATCAAATGAAAGCTGTTGATCAGTGCTATAGTACAGAGTAATATATTATCCGGAGACGGCCTGGGACTGGGATTAGGACTAGGACTGGGACTGAGAATCGGAGTGGGACTGGGACTGGAATAAAATACATACCACCCTCTGGGACAGGCAATAACGAATGCAGAAGAATGAGAAGAAATTGAGAGAAGAGAAAAGAGAGAAGCAGATTGAGAAAGAGATAGAATGAGACGAAGATGGAGATAGATGAAGCGGAGAAGACGGAGGGAGAAGTGAATAAAAGAATTAGGAAAAAGTAAAGAGGGGGGAGGGCAGAGTCAGTCGGGAAAAGCTTATTAAAATGTACGTAGATTGGGCAAATTTAGATCAGGACAACGTCTGGCGGGTCTTCTAGTATAAAATAAATATAGGTAGGTACTTTGTGTGAGGATGCAAAGCTTCACGTTTTTTGTGGTCTGCATGTAAAAGCTGTGACTACGAATCCCGTATTGCAACAATATATGACTTAAGCGGAACTATTTGATGAAATTTGATGAATTTTGAAGCTTCTAGCCGTAAAAAATGGTCAAAAAATGACAGTTTATATGGGGTATATAATATATATACCACCGCTCTCTAGGAATTTTTCAGACAACAATATATGCTATATACGTAAGTATTTGATGAAGCTTGTAGCTTCTAGCTGTTAAAATGGGTCAGATATTGCGCAAAGTTTCTTATCTGAACAATCGGTTGTATGAGATTTATACTATGTATACCACCTATCTGTATGTATGATGTTTTCAGATAACAATATATGCTATATACGTAAGCATTTGGTGAAATTTGAAGCTTCTAGCTGTTAAAATGAGGCTGAAATTGCAAAAAGAAAAAAAAACACTATATATATATACGATATATATATATACTATATATACCATCATATATATATTATATATACCACCGATCTCCATGATTTTTTCACACACTAATGTATATTATATACATAAGCAATCGGTGAAATTTGAAGGTAGAAGTTGCGAAAAGTTTCTTATCTGAACAATCGGTTGTATGAGATATACACTATATATACCACCGATCTCTATAATTTTTTTCAGACAATAATATATGCTACACGTAAGCATTTGGTGAAATTTGAAGCTTCTAGCTGTTAAAAGTGTGCTGAAATTGCAGAAAAAATTATATATAAAGTATATATATATACTAGCAAACACGGCAGACGTTGTTCTGCCCTAAATTTGGTCTATCTGCATACATCTTAATAAGCGTTTTCCGTCTAAGTCTACCTCCGCCCTCTTATATTTTTCTTAATCCTTTTGTTCAATCCTCCCTCCGTTTTTTTCGATTCATCTATCTCTATTTCATCTCACTCTATCTCTTTCCCAGTCTCCTTCTCCTTCCCTCTTTTCTCTTCTCTCAAGTACTTCTCATTGAAGATCCCTTATTGCCAGTCCCAGAGGGTGGTATGTATTTTGTTCCAGTCCTATTCCGAGTCCCAGTCCCACTCAGAGTCTCAGCCCCAGTCCTAGTCCTAATCACAGTCCCAGTCCGTCTCTGGTCTAGTTCCCGGAAAAAGGATCGTAAATACTATACAGGCAAATTAATACACCAACTTTCAGGCAAATCGAATAGGAAGCACATATGTATATAGGTATTATTAATTCATGTCTTTATTTCGGCTTAGCATGCTTATTTATCAGTTTTGCCAGGTTGATGCGACTAAATCGAATATGACAATGGAAATTACTTTAAAGTTCTCAGCAACAGCTTTCATTTGATATCCATATTACACACACACATTGTATAGTATCAGGGTCCACGTTTTGGCCTATATCTCAAGACCCTAGTCACCCAGCAATATAGAAATTACTCTGTACTAAAGCACACATTAACAGTTTTAATTTAGTATCTATAATACACACATATTGTAGGGGTATCCGTGTCCACGTTTTGGCCTATATCTCAATACCCTAGTCACCCAGCAATATAGAAATTACTCTGTACTAAAGCACACATCAACAGCTTTAATTTAATATCTATAATACACACATATTGTAGGGGTATCCGGGTCCACGTTTTGGCCTATATCTCAAGACCCAAGTCACCCAGCGATATAAAAATTACTCTGTACTAAAGCACACATCAACAGCTTTCATTTGCTATCCAAAATACACACGTCCACGTTTTGGCCTATATCTCGAGACCCTAGGCACCAAAAGGTTTGAAAACTACCCTGTACTAAAACTACCCTGTACTAAAGCACTGATCAAAAGCTTTCATATGATATCCATAATTTATAAAAACATTATAGGGGTGCCCGGGTCCACGTTTTGGCCTATATCTCGAGACCCTAGTCACCAATAGGTATGAAAACTTCCCTGTACTAAAGCACTCATCAACTTTCATTTGATATCCATAATGTATAAACGCATCCTAGGGGTGCCCGGGTCCACGTTTTGGCCTATGTCTCGAGACCCTAGTCAGCAATAGGTACGAAAAATACCCAGTATTCATAAACAACTTCCATTTGGTACCCATACTATACAAACAAATCCCAGGAGTACCCAGGTCCACGTTTTGATCTCAAGACCCTAACCAGAACGGGATAAAAAGTATCCAACATCCGTTCCCTGGTTCAAAGCTACTTCACCAATTTTCAGCCAAATCGCTTCATCCGTTCTTGAGTTATGCGTAGTGTAACTAACACGACTTTCTTTTATATATATATGTAGATTTGTATGGGAGGTGCCACGCCCCCTTTTTCACAATTCAACATTTTCTTGGTGGTGTTAGGCATTGACCTCATATAATTCCTTACTGAATTTCAATGTTCTGGAATTTATACCTTCAGAGTTATGCAGTACCAAAATTCCATTTGTATGGGAGGTGCCACGCCCCTTTTATATATCCAAATTATTTTTAGCCTAAAACCTTCCCGGTGATCGAAGGAACCCATAACCAAAATTTGGTGATGATTGAAGTGTTAGAAATACGTTTCCATAGGTAATACACACACACACAGAATTAGATTTTATATATATAGATATATATATATATATACCATATATACCACGGACCTCTATGACTTTTTCACACAACAATATATACTATATATGTACGTAAGAAATTGTTGAAATTTGAAGCTTATAGCTGTTAAAATGGGGTAGAAATTGCGAAAGGTTTCTTATCTGAACAATCGGTTGTATTAGATATATAAGCCTTTGGTGAAATTTCAACATATCTAACCGACTTTTAAGATAAGTCTGAATATATATAAAAAACACGTGTCACAACAATTTTTGTTTTACACCCCGTGCGTTGATCCAACTTGAAAGATAGGATAGGTTGTATCTCAGTTTACAGGCGCAATATTATTTTATTGCAATTTTTTTATTTGTTTATACGTAATAATAAAATGTTACGTATACGCAGTGGCACTCATATTTTCAGGTGTTGCGGATGTAATTCCGTGTAATTGCTTGGTGTTTAATTAAACAACCTGCTTATCAATAAAACATATTATAGCGATACTGGAATAAAATACATACCACTCTCTGGGACAGACAATAACGTATGCAGAAAAATGAGAAGAAATTGATAGAAGAGAAAAGAGAGAAGCAGATTGAGAAAGAGATAGAATGAGATGAAGATGGATATAGATGAAGCGAAAAATTCGGAGCGAGGAGTGAATAAAAGGATTAGGAAATAAGAGGGGAGGAGGGCAGAGTCAGACCGGAAAAGCTTATTAAAATGTATGCAGTTAGGCCAAATTTAGGGCAGGACAACGTCTGCCAGGTCTTCTAGTATAAAATAAAAAATAGGTAGGTACTTTGTGTTAGGATGCAAAGCTTCACGTTTTTTGTGGTCTGCATGTAAAAGCCATGACTACGAATCACGTATTTCAACAGTATATGACGTAAACGTAACTATTTGATGAAATTTGATGAATTTGAAGCTTCTAGCCGTAAAAAAGGGGAAAAAATGACAATTTATATGGGGTATATAATCTATATACCACCGATCTCTATATTTTTTCAGACAAGAATATATGCTATATATGTAAGCATTTGGTGAAATTTGAAGCTTCTAGCTGTTAAAATGGGGCAGAAATTGCACAAAGTTTCTTATTTGAACAACCGGTTGTATGAGATATATTCTATGTATACCACCTATCTGTATGATTTTTTCAGTTAACAATATTGCTATACACGTAAGCATTTGGTGAAATTTGAGTCTTCTAGCTGTTAAAATGGGGCTGAAATTGCAATAAAAATATATACACTATACATATATAATATATATAACTATATATACCATCATAGATATATTATATATATCACCGATCTCCATGATTATTTCACACAACAATATATACTATACACATAAGCAATCGGTGAAATTTGAAGCTTATAGCTGTTAAAATGGGGTAGAAATTGCGAAAAGTTTCTTATCTAAACAATCGGTTGTATGAGATATATACTATATATACCACCGATCCTATGATTTTTTCAGACAACAATATATGCTATATTAGTAAGCATTTGATAGAATTTGAAGCTTCTAGCTGTTAAAATGTTGCTGAAATTGCGAAAATATATATATATATATATTATATATACCACCATATATATACTATATATATATATACTATATATACCACGGATATCTATGATTTTTTCACACAAAAATATATACTATATACGTAAGCAACTGTTGAAATTTGAAGCTTATAGCTGTTAATATTGGACGGAAATTGTGAAAAGTTTCTTATCTGAACAATCGGTTGTATTAGATATATACACATTTGGTAAAATTTGAACATATCTTAACGATTTTTAAGATAAATATAAAATAAAAAATAGTACTTTGTGTGAGGATGCAAAGCTTCACGTTTTTTGAGGTCTGCATGCAAAGATTATGACTACGAATCACGTATTTCAACAATATATGACGTAAACGTAACTATTTAATGAAATTTGATGAATTTTGAAGCTTCTAGCCGTAAAAAAGGGGCAAAATGACAGTTTATATGGGGTATATAATATATATACCACCGATCTCTATGATGTTTTCAGACAACAATATATGCTATATACGTAAGCATTTGGTGAAGATTGAAGCTTCTAGTTGTTAAAATGTGTCAGAAATTGCACAAAGTTTCTTATCTGAACAATCGGTTGTATTACATATATATATACGCATTTGGTGAAATTTGAACATATCTAAACGATTTTTAAGATAAATATAAAATAAAAAATAGTACTTTGTGTGAGGATGCAAAGCTTCACGTTTTTTGAGGTCTGCATGTAAAAATTATGACTACGAATCACGTATTTCAACAATATATTACGTAAACGTAACTATTTAATGAAATCTGATGAATTTTGAAGCTTCTAGCAGTAAAAAAGGGGCAAAATGACAGTTTATATGGGGTATATAATATATATACCACCGAGCTCTATGATTTTTTAGGCAACGATATATGCTATACACATAAGCATTTGGTGAAATTTGAGGCTTCTAGCTGTTAAAATGGAGCTGAAATTGCGAAAAAAAAATTCATATATGCTATATCATATATATTGTTACGAATATTAGCAAAACTAAGGAGTGCTGCCAGCTCTAAGCCGATGCTAAGCAGTGACGTGAATGCACAACAATAATTCAATCATCATGTATCTACATAAACGAATAAATAATTGCGTCTACCCATATGTACCATGTACGAATACGAGCAGCGAAGAGTCAAGGCGCAAACACATGCATATATCTGAGACACTCCTATAAGTATGCAATAAGAAAAACTATTAAATTGTGCAATTGTAGTTACAGCTGAGAAGTTTGAGAGCTACTGGACTAGTAGATTCTGGAAGCGCCTAGAAGATGTATAAAATTGTGCATTTTAGTTATAGCTGAGAAGTTTGAGAGCTCAGGGACAATGCTAGGAGATTCTAGAAAAAGCGAACGAGGAAACCAAAGAGTATAAAAGGCGACAGATGTAGATGCGCTGTAATTCAGTTTGATTTGAGTTGTCAAGCAGTTTCGATTAAGACGATATCTAGCGAGCAATATTATTTTGAATAGCAGAGTTTCATTGAGCTATCAATCAGTGTGGTTATTAAGCAAGCTATTCGTTGCACAGTTTGAGTGTTATTGTGAAGTACTTTAATAAAGGCCATTTTGCAGTATTACAAATTGGAGTTATTTATTCAACAGTTTAGTGATTCGAACTTAGCAGAGGATTGCAAATAAGAGGATTTGCAGTAAATTCGTTACAATTGGTGTCAGAAGAGGAATTTTTGAATAAATTCCAGAGGACAACAAGGACATGGCAAAGTTCAGTGAATTGAAAATCCAGCAACTAAAAAAGGAGTTGGAGAGCCGTGGATTGAATACAAGCGGCGTTAAACTCGAACTTCAGGCACGGCTACGAGAGGCAATAGAAGCAGAAGGAATTGATGTGGACGAGTGTGTCTTTTATCCTGATGAGGACGAGACAACAGCAAAAATTGAAGAGAAAAACTAAACACCGCAGACAATGGTGAACACAGACCTCAACATGATGTTGGCTGCAATATCGGCACAAATGTCCGAAATGTTGTCACAATTGGCATCCCAACTGGAATCGCAAAAGACAGAAATAACATATCAACTGTCATCAGAGATGGAATCCCAAGAGACACCTATAACATCAAATATTGAAGCACAAGAAACACGGATATCCGAAATGTCGGCGCGAATTTCAGCAAAGATATCATCGCAGATCTCTGCTCAACTGGAAGAGCAAGAAGAACGTATTTCCTCGAAGTTGGATGCGCAAGATACAAAAATTTTACAGTTTGAAGAAAAAAACGAGGCCGAGGTGGATGCTTTGAGAGGACGTATCGAGCAGTTGCAACTAAATCGCGCAGCAGTTTCAACGAGTAATCCAAAGACAAAAACACCATCCTTTGACGGTTCTGTTCCTTTCCAGGTCTTTAAGCTACAATTTGAGAAGACCGCAACAGTGAACAACTGGAATGGGGAAGATAAAGTTGCTGCATTGTTCGTAGCTTTAAAAGAACCAGCTGCGGAAAGCTTACAGACCATCCCAGATTACGAGCGGAACCACTTCGAAACATTGATGAGCGCTTTAGAGAGACGTTACGGAAGCGAGCATAGGAAACAGATATTCCAAATTGAGTTGCAAAACCGCTACCAAAAAGCAAAATATGACATTGCAGGAGTTTGCTTCAGATATTGAAAGATTGGCTCATCTTGTAAATGCGGACGCACCCGTCGAATACACTGAAAGGGTAAAAATCCAGAGCTTCATAAATGGCATACGACATGTGGAAACGAAGCGGGCTACATAAGCGAATCCAAAACTTACGTTTGCTGAAACGGTATCGCATGCACTGACTCAGAAAACAGCCTCTATTTTGAGTAAGCCAGCGTACAAAGCTCATTGCGTGGAAGTGGAAAAGCCAGACTGGGTAGACGCAATTTTGGAAGCACTGAAGGGATCTCAACAGAATAATGCCGGAGTTTTTAAATGTTTCCAGTGCGGCATCCCAGGTCACATTGCATGTCATTGCGATATTGGTCCTAATAGTTTCAACAATGTGGGTGGCCGTAAACGCAAAGCTGGCGGAAATGAGCAAGCGCGTGTCGGATGTAAAGAACGAAAACTTGCCCCGGTTATTGAATGTCCTGCGATATCTGTGTCGCAGATTGGAAGGAAATCAAGCAGTCTTACTATCAGAGGGAATATGGATGGTAAAGAGCGTGTACTGACTGTAGATACTGGGGCATCTCATTCCTAGATTCGATCTGATTTGGTCTACAGGAGAGTAAAGCCATTACCTGGAGCAAGGTTGCGTACGGCCACAGGCGAGTATAATCAAGTCCAAGGCGTAGTGGTATGTGAGGTATTCGTTGGAAAAGTCATGGTTCCACACAAATTCGTTGCGGCGGACATCGTTGACGAAGTCATATTGGGAGTGGACTTCTTGGTTGACCATGACATCAGGATCGATATGACGAGAAAAATTATGCGCTATAAGAACCAGGACATACCACTTAACTTTAGTTTGGAAAAAGGGTTCAGCAGTAATCGGGTACTGGTGGAAAAGACTCGACAAAGACCACGAAAGTCAAAGGCAACGGTTGATAGATCGAATGGGCCAAATAAATCAAAATCAAAAGTACCTGTGAGAGAAACACTGGCATTGACAAAACCTAAAAGACACAAGAAAACGAAGCAACAAATTTCCGAGAAAGAATGCGAGGGTAGTTTCAAGCCAGAGCGATACTTATTATGCAAAGCAAATCCATCCAGCGCAAGCTCTACGAAGTAGTTCATCGGCCAAACAACAGAGTGTGAAGGAACGAACCAGGGTATTCAGTAGTACGATGAAGCACAGGTACCATGAGAACAATAATTCGAAAGGTTTCTTTTGATAAGGTTATACAACCCTCACCGGCGAAAGGTGTTCCATCCAAATTTCTGTGCAGTTGGGAAGGCCCATACAAGGTTGTGAAGAAGATCAGTGTTACCATCTACCGCATACAAAGCATTGAGAAACCACGGAGTAGAAGAGTGGTACATTCGGCGATGCTAGCAGCGTTTAGATCGAGAAATATGTCTGATCGGGACGATCAGACTTAGGTGGAGGGCAGTGTTACGAATATTAGCAAAACTAAGGTGTGCTGCCAGCTCTAAGCCGATTCTAAACAGTGACGTGAATGCACATCAATAATTCAATCATCATGTATCTACATAAACGAATAAATAATTGCGTCTACCCATATGTACCATGTACGAATACGAGCAGCGGAGAGTCAACGCGCAAACACATGCATATATCTGATATACTCCTATAAATATGCAATGAGAAAAACTATAAAATTGTGCAATTGTAGTTACAGCTGAGAAGTTTGAGAGCTACTGGACTAGTAGATTCTGGAAGCGCCTAGAATATGTATAAAATTGTGCAATTTTAGTTATAGCTGAGAAGTTTGAGAGCTCATGGACAATGCTAGTAGATTCTAGCAAATGCGAACGAGGAAACCAAAGCGTATAGAAGGCGGCAGATGTAGAGGCGCTGTAATTCAGTTTGATTTGAGTTGTCAAGCATTTTCGATTAAGACGATATCTAGCAGGCAATCTTATTTTGAATAGTAGAGTTTCATTGAGATATCAATCAGTGTGGTTATTAAGCAAGCTATTCGTTGCACAGTTTGAGTGTTATTGTGAAGTACTTTAATAAAGGCCATTTTGTAGTATTACAAATTGGAGTTACTTATTCAACAGTTTGGTGATTCGAACTTAGCGGAGGATTGCAAATAAGAGGATTTGCAGTAAATTCGTTACAATATATTACATATATGACCGATCTCTATGCTTTTTTCACACAACAATACATACTATATACATAAGCAATCTATGAAATTTGAAGCTTCTAGCTGTTAAAATGGGGCTGAAATTGCAAAAACATATATATATATATATATATATATATATATATATATATATATATATATATATATATATATATATATATATATATATATACTATACTATATATACCACCAATCTTTGTGATTTTTTCAGAAAACAATATACGCTATATACGTAAGCATTCGTTGAAATTCGAAGCCTAAAGCGCTTAAAATAGGGCAGTAATTACGAAAAGTTTCTTATCTGAAAAATCGGTTGTGGGGATATATACTATATATACGACCGATCTCATCAATTTCTTCAGACAACAATATGTGCAATATAAGAAAATATATGGTGAAGTTTGAAGCTTCAATCTGAAAAATTGAGGAAGATATGACAAAAAATTTCTTTTTCTGAAAAATCGGTTGTATGGAGGATATATGCTATAGTGGTCCGATCCGGCCGGTTCCGAAAAATGTCTAATTGGACACCCAAATACATCCTGATAAGTTCGGTATACTTAATGGTGGGTCTATCTATTTTCCTTTAATGACTTACAATTTTGGGTTTCGTGACGAAATTAATATTCAATTTCGTTTTCATGAAAGGTATAAAAATAGGTAGGTACTTTGTGTGAGGATGCAAAGTTTCAGGTTTTTTGTAGTCTGCATGTAAAGCCTATGACTACGAATCACCTATTTCAGCAATATGTGACGTAAACGTTACTATTTGATGAAATTTGTTGAAATTTGAAGCTTCTAGCCGTTAAAAAGGGGCAAAAAGACAGTTTATATAATATATCTACCACCGATCTCTATGATTTTTTCAGACAACAATATACCCTATATACGTAAGCAATTGGTGAAATTTTAAGCTTCTAGCTGTTAAAATGAGGCAGAAATTGCAAAAAGGCATATATATATATATTATATACATATAAACAATTTTTGTTGTTATCGCGATCTTATATACATATATATACTAGAAGACCCGGCAGACGTTATCCTGCCCTAAATTTGGCCTATCTGCATACATTTTAATAAGATTTTTCCGTCTGACTCTGCTCTCGCCCCTCTTTACTTTTCCTAATCCTTTTATTCATTCCTCCCTCCGTCTTTTTCGCTTCACCTATCTACATCTTCGACTCATTCTATCTCTTTCTCAATCTCCTTCTCTCTTTTCTCTTCTCTCAATTCCTTCTCATTCTTCTGTATCCCTTATTGCCTGTACCAGAGGGTGGTATGTATTTTATTCCAGTCCCAGTCCCAGTCCCACCCTAGTCAGTTTAATACATATAGATGTTTATTTTTCACACTTTAATATTAAAACGAAATGGAGATATTCGTTGCTTTTAAAATTCGGCTTAAAACTTGCACATGGAACAACCAAAGACTCTCCTGAATTAAAAAAAAATGTCTTAGTACCTCAAATCGCGGCCCCTCAGAAACCCCGCCCCTCTCGCCAACCCTGGTGATGTGCTATATATATATATATACATATATATTATACGTATGTAAAGTTAAATAAGCACGTGCACAAACATATCCTTACCAACTGAAAAGAGGTGCACCACTGCGTATACGTAACATTTTATTATTACTTATAAACAATTAAAAAAAATTGCAATAAAATAATATTGCGACTATAATGTGAGATATAAGCTATCCTATCTCTCAAGTTAAATCAAACTACACCCGGGGTGCAATACAAATTCAAAATCGGTTTAGTAGTTTAGGAGTCCATCGCGCCCGAAAATGTTGTGACACGTTTTTTTATATATTAAGATATACTGTATATACCACGGGTCTCTATAATTTTTTCACATAACAATATATACTATATACGTAAACAATTTTTGAAATTTGAGGCTTATAGCTGTTAAAATCGGGTAGAAATTTCTTATCTGAACAATCGGTTGTTTCAGATATATAAGCATTTGGTGAAATTTGAACATATCTAAACGATTTTTAAGATAATCTTAATATATAAAAAACACGGGTCACAACATTTTTGGATGCGATGGAATCCTAAACTGCTGAACCGATTTTGAATTTGTTTTCCAGCCCGTGTGTACTTTGATCTAACGTGAAAGAAAGGATAGGTTATATCTCAGTTTATAGTCGCAATATTATTTTATTGCATTTTTTTATTTGTTTATACGTAATAATAAAATGTTACATTCATACGGCTAAGCAGCTAAAGGCATCTGCCTTTGCACTGATATGAATGTTGGAGATTCGAGTTCAACGCTCAGCTCCCGAAAAGCTAGCTGATGAAGAAGTGAAATTCAGAAAAATGTACTAGTAATCGCCGTTTGTAAACTTACAATTTTTCTCTAATACCAATAACTAAAACCATTGTATAAAGCAATATGAGACATGCTCGCTAATTAAATACATATATCTAATATATTATAAAAAGAAAACCAGTTGAAACAAAAGATTAAAGGCAATAAGGAAGTGAAGTCTAGAAATTCTGACGTTTGCTACTCCTTTTTATTTTCTGAAAGGCAAAAAAATCATTCATTTAAAACACGCAGTGGTGAGTATGTAACGTTGTGTGATATTGTAATCTTTTTGTTGATTGATTTTTTGTCTTTTTAATTTTAGATTTTCTCTGTATGGTATTTTTATTCAATCATATAACCAGTTATAAATACTTTTATGCAAACATTAAATGTATGGAAATTTGGATTTCCCCAGCAGAAAAAATGCCAATTGGCAAAAGCAAGCTAACTAATTTCTGACTATTTGGCGGAATTCCGAAAATTTACTCACTTTTGGTGAATTTAAAGAAAGAAATCAGCTATTGACTGGTTTCAAAATCATGCAATGGTGGCCTATCAACGACCTGTTCCTGTTCAATAATAAATAAATTGAAATGGAAATAATTCTAAGTAAATAAATTATTATTCAATATATATAATCAAAATGTAAATTATTTATTACATTTTCACGACAGCTTTCAAAGACTTCTATAAAATATTTGAAATATTATAAATTTCCAAAAATAGTGACCTTCTAAATAACTACTTTGTGTTAATTGGGAAAAAATATCTAAATCAATTACGTTAACTACAAAGTCGTTGAATAGTCGTGCAGAGAAATCCACCACTCCGCTTTCAGCACGAAATTCATTTGTGCTCGGGTTATTTTGACATTCGAATTTCAGCTGTTTGTCAAATGCTAAATTAAAAAGTAAACGAAAAGTTTGAAGCTGTGGTAGTGGAAATTTTTGCAAATTACGAATTAAAGTGAATATTTTGTTAAGGTAATAGAAAATAATGTACGAAAAAGGTGCAAAGGGAAGAAATCAGCGTAGGTTGATAAAAAAAAAACAAAAAGAAGTGTATTTAAATCGACTTCGAAATATTAGTAATAATGTGCAAGAAACAGTCACAGCTTCTGTTACATTTAGCGCTCCGGAGGTTGTGTCTAACCTCAATGTGCAACGCCATTAGCAGGATAAAACATTTAGGCAAAAAAATAAAAAAATGGTTCTTCGATAGCACAATTTCCCGAAAAGCTTTTGAAGCACTTCTTCTAATTTTAAATGAAGAAAATTTAGATATCCCTCTCATCGCTTTTGCATTGAAAGACGCTACTCGGAAGCCGTAATTAGAAACGTCCATCCTGGTTTTTATGCTCATTTCGGGCTTGAACAGCAATTTAATAAGGCTTTAGACATTATTTCTCAGTACGTTGAGCTAATTATTGATATAAATGCTGATGGTCTTCCACTTTATCGAAACTCAAGAACGCAATTATGGTCAGTTTTAGTGGAAATAGTAAACATAGATAACTTTTCAGTTTTCCCTGTTGGTGCTTACCTCGGGAAAACTAAACCATAGGTGTTGAAAGTTATTTGAGTGAAGCAATAAGCGAACTAAAATACCTGGCCGAAAATGGATTGTTTATTCGAAATAAGCTGATTAAAATAAAAGTAATGGCAATAATCTGCGATGCTCCAGTGCGAGCATTTGTATGTGGTTTACCGGGTCACACTGCTGCACATGTGTGTTCCAACTGTATCCAAGTTGCAGGAAAAATAGATGGTGTATTAGTGTAATCAAATCAATGTGAGGAACTTGTTACTGGCATTCGAGTGCAGGAGATATCGTAGCCTTCACAAACCATGTTTTTAAATACGTAAAACTCCTTTCGAACATTTAAATATTGTCATGATTCAACAAGTACCACTGAACCCCAACCTGCTTTCAAACTAAAGATGATATTTCAAAACATCTACAGTCCCTTACTTCATATATTCCAAAAAGTTTGTGCGAAAGCTGCGGGCATTCGATGAGCTTATTTATTGGAAAACCATTGAGTTCAAACAATTTCTTTTGTATTCTGGAATTTTGGGCTTAAAAGAAAAAGTTGGGCATGACTTTTACCATACATTTCCTCTACTACATACTGCTTGTCGCCTGCTTTCCTGTCCGAAAACATGTAGATCCAACGTTTCAGAAGCTCACTTTTTCCTGCAACTTTTTGTTTAAAAGTTTCTAGTAATTTTTGGAAAAAACAGTGAATTATACAACGTCCACGGGTAGCTTCAT
Source organism: Eurosta solidaginis (assembly GCF_040869045.1). Lineage (NCBI taxonomy): Eukaryota > Metazoa > Arthropoda > Insecta > Diptera > Tephritidae > Eurosta > Eurosta solidaginis. Next base: position 213,563,376 of record NC_090324.1, on the reverse strand, counting down.
TTGAGTGAAAGTGCCAAACAGTTTGGGCTATTATGTAGCTTTTCACGGTATGACTTTGAAAGCTATTTGCAAAAGCTAAAAAATACTTTAAGAAGCCCACTCATGTTCTGCAGCAGATTTCTAAAAAGTCCAAAATGAAATCAAATACCAGCCAGGAGGAATAACGGAACTAAAAGAAATAAATGGAGAAATAAAAAGATTTCATTCGCGGTTCTATCTAAGTACAATTATGTCATATAGCTTTTGTTGCCTTAAAAATAATGTACCTGCAAAAATAGTAGGGTTCGAAAAAGATACATATCTTAAAAATTTGGTAAGAAAACTTATAAACGTAAGAAACTTTTTTACGAACCCAATGGATTCTTTCTTGAGTTTGGGTATTTGTCTTGCTGATTATGAAACTTTGCAACCAATAGATAAGTTTAGCATAGATCAAGTTAAACATAAATTTATAACAATGGATTTCTTTTAGTGGCGTTATTGCATACTTCAAATCATGAGAAAGAAAGTGAAAGGAGCTCGAGTTAGTACGACAGTGGGTGAAAATCTGCCATCGAGAGGTATGTATATTTAATGTAAATTTGATCTTAAATTTCCAATTAATCGTTTGCTTTTTTCAGAGTCAAATCCATGCAAAAACTGTATAAATTTGCAAAAAGATGTAAAACAAGTAAGGAAGGCTAAGTTCGGGTGTAACTGAACATTACATACTCAGTTGAGAGCTATGGAGACAAAATAAGGGAAAATCACCTCGTAGTAAAATGAACCTAGGGTAACCCTGGAATGTTTTTGTATGACATGCGTATTGTAAGGTTTTTTAATCGCAGCGGAATTAAAACGCGTGACCGTTCTGGTTAAACTCTTTATTTCAACTTACTTTTACAATGAAATGGTATGATGTCTATACAGCTAATCTCTTCAGTTATTGTAAGGTACATTAGCCTTATATACAAAGTATACATAGTACATAGAAATTGAGTGAAATGCACGATTGGTTTGCAGAGTTATATTAGGAATTCAACAAACGCCCCTTCAAACCAAATTTTTGCATGAAAATTTCAAACTTAAATATTTAAGTTCATTAATTTGCAATTTTAAATATGCTTCTGCTTTCCTAATGGTTTCGTAAGTATGTCCGCTGCATTCTCATTTGTTGGTACATACTCCACTTCGATATTCCCGCATTCATACATTTAACGGATATAGTGATAGCGAATGTCGATATGTTTGCTTCGCTTTTGCACTATTGGATTTTTTTCCACGAACTGCGCGCTTTGATTGTCACACAAAATTGACGTAGGACCTTCTGCATATTCATGATAGCCCAACTCGCCTAAAAGTCCACGAAGGAACACCGTCTCTTTAGTACCTTGACACAGCACAATATATTCGGCCTCCATTGAACTTAAAGCAACCACATACTGTTTGCTAGACTCCCAGGATACAGCGCCGCCTGCCATTAGAACTAGGTATCCTGTGAAGGATTTCCTATCGCCACAATCGCAACCCCAGACTGCATCTGTGAAACATAGAAAATTTTTACAATTAGCAGAAAAAGTTAATTTACCGACAGGGTTTTTCTTTAGGAATCTCAGCACGTATTTTGCAGCTTGCATATGCTCTTTATGTGGATGCGAATTATTTTGCAACAGTTTGGAAACTATATGCGCAATATCTGGACGAGAGATGACAGCCAGATACATGAGCCCACCAATTAAGCTCTGATAGGTTTTTGTTTCTAACGCGTCGCGTTGTTTGTCGCACTTTCGCAAAACCGTACCCGGTGCCCGTGGAGTTGCTGCTAGCTTAGAGTTAGCCATGCCCCATTGCTGAAGTAGTTGCTCGACGTATCTCTTTTGATGTATGGTTATTTCACCACGATCACCCTCTCTTTAAATTTCCATCCCAAGATAAAAAGATATTGGACCACGATCGACCGCCTTATTTAATGATTTGATAACTGCCTGCATTTCTTGTATACTGGAACTCGCTATTATCATATCGTCGACATATATACCGATGATATTAAAATTGTTTTTATCGCGACGAATATAATCGGATGGGTCAGACCTACATCTCAAGAACCCCATTTTCAACAATATATTTGTGATTTTCCTGTTCCACTCAAGGCCAGCTTGTTTCAGACCGTACAAAGCCTTTCTGAGCCTGCACACTTTATTCGGATGATTTGCGACTGTGAACGTTGGTGGTTGATACATGTAAACCGTTTTTTCCAAATCCCCATTTAAGTATGCTGCAGCAATGTCCACATGATTCACAACCAATTTGTGTTTTGCCGCTAAAACCAACAGTAAACGAATCGTTGAATGACGTACCACTGGAGCAAGTGTTTCATTATAGTCAACATTGTACTTTTGTGAACACCCCAATGCAACTAATCTTGCCCTGTATTTTTCAACCGTATCATCGGGCTTCCTTTTTGTAGTAAAAAGCCATTTACAACCAATGATATTTTTGTTGACCGGTTTGTCTACCAAGTCCCAAGTGCTATTACGCATTAACGAGTCATATTCCAGCTTCATGGCTTCCTTCCATTTCTCCGCCTCTGACGAGTTTAATGCTTCTTTCACCGTTCTAGGATCGTCAACAACACTATTCAACAAATCGACATCAGCTTGCATGCAGTAAACCTTTCTTGGTCTCCTACACTCCCATTTCGAATGATTTTTGGCCTACCTCGCTTTCGCTTGTTGTTAGCCATCGCTACCTCTTCATAATCCGGTCGGTATCTTTCTCTTCTTCTTCTTCTACTTCTTTTCCTTCATATACTTGTTTTTCTTCTTCGTCGTCGAATTCCTCATCTTCTTCAACCGTATCGTCACCCATTACGTGTTTATTTTGGCTTAAAAATGATTCTTCGCTGATAAAATATGGTTCTTACCGGTATTCCTCATCTCTTTAATTCGTCTCAAAATACCTCTCAAAAAATATAACATCGCGTGCAATTTTTACTCGATTTGTTTCCAACTTAATTAATCGATACCCCTTTGTTGACGCATGATAACCAACGAACTTTAGTTTAATTCCCTTTGGCAAACATTTCCTTCCACGCGGCTTCGGACACTTTTGCAATACCACTGCATCGCAACCAAAAGTTCGAAAATGTGACACGCTTGGCTTTCGTCCATTCTACCTTTCATAAGGCGTTACAGATTCCAAAATCTTCGTAGGTGACCTGTTCCGGATATACCGCCGTACTCGCCGCCTCTGCCCACAACGATTGAGGCAACCCAGACGCGTTTAGCATACATTGCGCCATCTCGACCAATATCCGGTTGGCCCTTTCAGCAACGCTGTTTTGCTGAGGACTACACGGAACCGTAGTTTGGTGTCGAATACCCCGCGCATTAAGAAAATTCTTGACCTGGGAATTGACAAATTCTTTCCCATTGTCGCTTCGAATTGTTTTTATTTTGCGGCCTGTCCGCTTCTCCGCGATCGCAGTAAAAAGTTTAAGCATTTCAAAAGCTTCGGATTTGTTGTTCAAAAAATAAACCGCTGTATATAGCGAATAATCGTCTATAAATGTCATGAAGTATGACGCGCCACTCACCGAGTTAATACCTATCGATCCACATAAGTCTGTATGCACCAATTCCAAGGCATCTTTCGTATAAACTTTACCATAATTTGGGTAGGGCTTACCATGGATTTTACAAACTGCACATGTAAAACAGTCAATTTTCTTTTAGATTTAAACCATTCACCATATTTGTTTTTGTTAATTTTATTAAATCATTTGCATTTATGTGGCCAAACCGCCTATGCCATTCACTCGCATCATCACTAACAGCATCTAAGCTTTCTGCAGTTTTACTAGCTAATACATTTGCTACATAGATTCCGCTTTCCAATTTAGCAGTCAAAATAGTGTCTTTGTTTTTATTTTTTATAACAGCGCTATTTTGTGCAAACGACATTACCACCCTCACTTCCTTTGCTGATAGAAAAAAATTTGAGTGAAGATCAGGCACATACCAAACATCTCGCAATTTCATTGTTGTAAAATTTGTTTTTAATTCTACCGTGCCTTTTCCTTTTGCATAAATGCACGAACCCGACGATAAATAATTTTATGCTTAAGAGGAACAAGCGAAACAAAACTATTTGCATTTTTGCACATATGCGACGTCCGCTATCAATGATCCAAGTTCCGCTGAAATCGCCATCTCTCTCAAATAATAACCAAGCTTTTTCATCTACCAACGAATTGTTACCTGAAGAAGAGCACTGTGAGCGTATGTGCCCTCTCCGCCCATAAAGAAAACATTTCACGTTGTTGTATTTGCCTGGCTCGTTAGTTTTTCTATCTCTGCCACCACCTGCGCTGATTTCACTGCTCGCACCTTTGCCGCTTCCAATGCCGGTATCACCGCTACCACCTCTTCTGCTGTTTACATTTTTGCTACTTCCAGCTCCGTGCTGTCTTCGCGCTTCGTTTGCTGAAAAAAATATTTCTCCACCGCTGCTCTTGTCGCCATGTCTTTGTTTTCTTCCAATATTTTTGCTGTGAGTTTATCTAACTTTGGCAATGTGTCCCTACTTTCGATTGCCACCAAACAATTTTCCATTTCGTCTGGTAACGAACATAAGAGCAAAATTGATAAAAAATCGTCTTCCATTGTTATGCCAACTACAGCAGACCACAAATCTAACGTAATTAACAAAATTTTTATTTGTATGCAACAAGTAGAATAATTGTACTACTTAACTTCTCAATATTCGATAACACATTCGCCATTATACCGCGATTATTGCTTTTAACACCGGATAGCAAAACAACCGAATAACACAACAAATTGTCTTTAATTAGTCTTTAATTTTTCCGAATTAAAGATTTTACCAGATTTTACTATCTGAGCCCATAACCAATTGTAAGGTTCTTTAATCGCAGCGGAATTAAATCGCGTGACCGTTGTGGTTAAACTCTTTTTTTCAACTTACAGTTACAATAAAATATTATGATGTCTATACAGCTAATCTCTTCAGTTATTGTAAAGTACATTAGCCTTATATACAAAGTATACATAGTACATAGAAATTAAGTGAAATGCACGATTGGTTTGCAGAGTTGTATTAGGAATTCAACACGTATCAAATGGAAGGTATTAAAGAGTATTTTAAGAGGGAGTGGGCCATAGTTCTATAGATGGACGCCATTTAGGGATATCGCCATAAAGGTGGACCAGGGGTGACTCTAGAATTTGTTTGTACGATACGTGTAGCAAATGAGAGGTGTTAATTAGTAGTCTTAGTTCTATAGGTGGACGCCTTTTCGAGATATCGCCATAAAGGTGGACCAGGGGTGACTCTAGAATTTGTTTGTACGATATGGGTATCAAATGAAAGGTGTTAATGAGTATTTTAAAAGGGCGTGGGCCTTAGTACGATACTTGAACGCCTTTTCGAGATATCGCCATAAAGGTGGACAAGGGGTGACTCTAGAATTTGTTTGTACGATATGGGTATCAAATGAAAAGTGTTAATGAGTATTTTAAAAGGGAGTGGGCCTTAGTTCTATAGGTGGACGCCTTTTCGGAATATCGTTATAAAGATGGACCAGGATTGACCCTAGAATGCTTTTGTACAATATGGGTATCAAACGAAAGGTGTTAATGAATATTTCGGGATATCGCCATAAACGTGACCAGGGGTGACTCTAGAATGCGTTTGTACAATATGGGTATCAAATGAAAGGTGTTAATGAGTATTTTAAAAGGGAGTGGGTCTTAGTTCCATAGGTGGACGCCTTTTCGAGATATTGCCATAAAGGTGGATCAGAGGTGACTCTAGAATGCTTTTGTACAATCGGCTGTATTAAATATATAAGCATTTGGTGAAATTTGAACATATCTACACGACATAAGTCTTAATATATAAAAAACACATGTCACATAATTTTTGGCCGCGATGGACTCCTAAAATACTGAACCGATTTTGAATTTGTTTTACACCCCGTGATCACTTTGATCTAACTTAAAAGATAGGATAGGTTATATCTCAGTTTATAGTCGCAATATTATTTTATTGCAATTTTTTTAATTTGTTTGTACGTAATAATAAAATGTTACGTGTACGCAGTGGCACTCATATTTTCAGGTGGTGCGGATATACTTCCGTGTAATTGCTTGGTGTTTAATTAAACAATCTGCTTATCAATAAAATATATTATAGCGAATGATATCAAGTATAGCACATCGCCAGGCCCGCCGAGAGGGTGGGGGATTTCTGAGGAGTCTTTAGTTGTGTTGTGGGTAATTTTGATACCCCTGGGTGACTAGGGTCTCGAGATGTAGGCCAAAACGTGGGCCAGGGAATGCCTGGACAGTTTTATACAATATGGATATCAAATGAAAGATGTTGATGAGTGCTTTAGTACAGAGTAATATATTATCCAGAGACGGACTGGGACTGGGATTAAGACTAGGACTGGGACTGAGATTCGGAGTGGGACTGGGACTGGGACTGGAATAAAATACATACCACCCTTTGGGACAGGCAATAACGGATGCAGAGGAATGAGAAGAAATTGAGAGAAGAGAAAATAGAGAAACGGATTGAGAAAGAGATAGAATGAAACGAAGATGCAGATAGAGTAAGCGAAAAAGACGGAGAGAGGAGTGAATAAAAGAATTAGGAAAAAGTGAAGAGGGGTGGAGGCAGAGTCAGATGGGAAAAGCTTATTAAAATGTATGCAGATGGGCCAAATTTAGAGGAGGGCAACGTCTGGCGGGTTTTCTAGTATAAAATAAAAAGAGGTAGGTACTTTGTGTGACGATGCAAAGCTTCAAGTTTTTTGAGGTCTGCATGCAAAAACTATGACTGCGAATCACGTATTTCAACAATATATGACGTAGACGTAACTATTTAATGAAATTTGATGAGTTTTGAAGCTTCTAGCCGTAAAAAAGGAGCAAAAATGAGAGTTTATATGGGGTATATAATATATATACCACCGATCTCTATGATTTTTTCAGACAACAATATATGCTATATACGTAAGCATTTGGTGAAGTTTGAAGCTCCTAGCTGTTAAAATGTGTCAGAAATTGCGCAAAGTTTATTATCTGAACAATCGGTTGTATCAGATATATACTATGTATAACACCGATCTGTATGATTTTTCAGAAAACAATATATGCTATACACGTAAGGATTTGGTGTAATTTGAAGCTTCTAGCTGTTAAAATGGGGCTGAAATTGCAAAAACTATATATATTTACTATATCATATTATATATATGATCGATGTCTATGATTTTTTCACACAACAATATATACTATATACATAAGCAATCGGTGAAATTTAAACCTTATAGCTATAAAAATGGTGTAGAAATTGCTAAAGGTTTCTTATCTGAGCAATCGGTTGTAAGAAATATATACTATGTATATCACCGATCTGTATAGTTTTTTCAGACAAAAATATATGCTATATTTGTGAGCATTTGGTGAAATTACAAGCTTCTAGCTGTTAAAATGTGGGCCGAAATTGCGAAAAAAAAAAAAATATATATATATATATATTATATGTACAACCCTATATATACTATATATACCACCGATCTTTATGATTTTTTCAGACAAAAATATATGCTATATACGTAAGCATTCGTTGAATTTCGAAGCCTCAAGCGCTTAACATAGGGCAGTAATTACGAAAAGTTTCTTATGAGAAAAATCGGTTATGGGGATATATACTATATATACGACCGATCTCATCAATTTCTTTAGACAACAATATGTGCAATATAAGAAAATATATGGTGAAGTTTGGAGCTTCAATCTGAAAAATTTGGGAGGATATGACTAAGATCCCCTTTTTCTTAAAAATCGGTTGTATGGAGGATATATGCTATAGTAGTCCGATCCGGCTGGTTCCGACAAATGTCTAATCGGACACCCAAGTACACCCGCTCACCAAATTTTATCAAGATATCTCAAAAATTGAGGGACTAGTTTGCATACAAACAGACAGACGGACAGACGGACTTGGCTAAATCAACTCAGCTCTTCATCCTGATAAGTTCGGTATACTTAATGGTGGGTCTATCTATTTTCCTTTAATGACTTACAATTTTGGGCTTCGTGACGAAATTAAAATACCATTTCGTTTTCATGAAAGGTATAAAAAAAGGTAGGAACTTTATGTGAGGATGCAAAGTTTCAGGTTTTTTGTGGTCTGCATGTAAAAACTATGACTACGAATCAAGTATTTCAACAATATATGACGCAAACGTTACTATTTGATGAAATTTGTTGAAATTTGAAGTTTATAGCCGTAAAAAAGGGGCAAAAAGACAGTTTATATGGGGTATATAATATATATACCACCGATCTCTATGATTTTTCAGACAAAAATATACCCTATATACGTAAGCAATTGGTGAAATTTTAAGCTTGTAGCTGTTAAAATGAGGCAGAAATTGCAAAAAAGTATATATATATATATTATATACATATATATACTAGAAGACCCGGCAGCCGTTGTCCTGCCATAAATTTGGCTTATCTGCATACATTTTAATAAGCTTTTTCCGTCTGACTCTGCCCTCGCCCCTCTTTACTTTTTCCTAATCCTTTTATTCACTCCTCCCTCCGTCTTTTTCGCTTCATCTATCCCCTTCTTCGTCTCATTCTTTTTCAATCTCCTTCTCTCTTTTCTCTTCTCTCAATTCCTTCTCATTCTTCTGCATCCCTTATTGTCTGTTCCAGAGGGTGGTATGTATTTTATTCCAGTCCCAGTCCCAGTCCCACTCCTAGTCAGTTTAATATATATAGATTTTTATTTTTCACACTATAATATTAAAACGAAATGGAGATATTAGTTGCTTTTGAAATTCGGCTTAAAAATTGCACATGGAACAACTAAAGACTATCCTGAATTAAAAAGAAATGTCTTAGTACCTCAAATGGCGGGCCCCTCAGAAACCCCTGCCCCTCTCGCCACCCTGGTGATGTGATATATATATGTATTATAGGTATGTAAAGTTAAATAAGCACGTGCACAAACAAATCCATACCAACTGAATAGAGGTGCACCACTGCGAATACGTAACATTTTATTATTACATATAAAAAATTAAAAAAATTTGCAATAAAATAATATTGCGACTATAATGTGAGATATAAACTATCCTATCTCTCAAGCTAGATCAAACTACACACGTTGTGAAAAACAAATTCAAAATCGGTTTAGTAGTTTAGGAGTCCATCGATCCCGAAAATGTTGTGACACGTGTTTTTTATATATTAAGATATACTATATATACCACGGGTCTCTATAATTTTTTCACACAACAATATATACTATATACGTAAGCAATTGTTGAAGTTTGAAGCTTATAGATGTTAAAATGGGGTAGAAATTGCTAAAAGTTTCTTATCTGAACAATAGGTTGTATTAGATATATAAGCATTTGGTGAAATTTGAAAATATCTAAACGATTTTTAAGATAAATCTTAATATATAAAAATCACGTGTCACAAAATTTTGGACGCGATGGAATCCTAAACTGCTGAAATTGACTTTGAAATTGTTTTCCACCCGTGTGTACTTTGATCTAACTTGAAAGATAGGATAAGTCATATCTCAGTTTATAGTCGCAATATTATTTTATTTCATTTTTTTATTTGTTTATACGTAATAATAAAATGTTACATTCATATGGGTAAGCAGCTAAAGGCATCTGCCTTTGCACTGATATGAATGTTGGAGATTCGAGTTCAACGCTCAGCTCCCGAAAAGCTAGCTGTTGAAGAAGTGAAATTCAGAAAAATGTCCTAGTAATCGCCGTTTGTAAACTTTCAATTTTTCTCTAATATCAATAACAAAAACCATTGTGTAAAGCAATATGAGCAATGCTCGCTAATTAAATACATATATCTAATATATATTCGCAAAAAAAGGAAAACTAATTGAAATAAAAGATTAAAGGCAATAAGGAAGTGAAGTGTAGAAATTCTGACGTTTGCTACTCCTTTTTATTTTCTGAAAGGCAAAAAAGTCATTAATTAAAACACGTAGTGGTGAGTATATAACCTTGTGTGATATTGTGATCTTTTTGTTGATTGATTTTTTATCTTTTTATTTTCAGATTTTCTCTGTATGGTATTTTTATTCAATCATATAACCAGTTATAAATACTTTTATGCAAACATTAAATGTACGGAAATTTGGATTTCCCCTCCAGAAAATAAAATATCAATTGGCAAAAGCAAGCTGACTATTTAAAAATTATTATTCAATATATATAATCAAAATGTAAAATATTTATTACATTTTCACTAGAGCTTTCAAAGACTTCTATAAAATTTTTGAAATATCGTTGAAAGTTATTTGAGTGAAGCAATAAGCGAACTAAATAACCTGGTGAAAATGGATTGTTTATTCGAAATAAGCTGATTAAAATAAAAGTAAGGGAAATAATCTGTTGCAGGAAAAATAGATGGTGTATTAACGTACTCAACTCAATGTGAGGAGCTTGTTACTGGCAGAGATTTTAAGTGCAGGAGATATTGTTTAGGCAGGATGCCTAACTTTTTCCGCATCTGTCTGCGATCCCCCTAATGCAACCCTGCGAATCGATACTCGATACTCGAATTAATTTGTAACCACCCACACCATCACCGCCACATGCATGTGCGTGCATGTACATGTACGTGTATGTGTGTTTTTTGTCAGCACTCATGCCCATGCATGTCGGGGTTGATGTGTGGGTGCCTTTCCCCTCCAAAACGGAGGATTTTGCGGGTCAACGGCTGTAGCTTCCTATACAACCGGCCTCTTGGATTCTAACAGCCAACGCGTACACTTCTGCTGCCAACGATCTCTGCCGTTTATCAAAGGTAATATTATTTCCTGTATATCTAATATCTACCAATAAAAATCACAGCTATTATAACGAGAAATCTCGTATTCTCTTATTTATTTTCAAACACACCCGTTCTTTGAGATCGACCCGGTGCGCCCACCTCTCGCAAGGATCAGACGCACCCCGGTCGAACATTTGGTCCATCTCACCAGGAATTTGAAACACAGCGCCTATATACAGTCCACATCCATACAAAATCATTTTATATACCCGCTTGGTGGTACACTTTGGTGGTAAAATTCTTTTGGTGATATTAAACAGAAGCTGATAAACACGCTCGGTACACTACCATTGGCTAACAACATCTGGGTAAAACACTGAGGAAAGGACAGCCAACAAAAGCAATTTCAACATCGCAAGCCAACTTGCCACATCATCACCACAACAGCAAATCACCAAAAAGTTCACAGTAAGTGCAATATTTCTTGCCACATTTTTTTTGGTTAAAACAATAAAAAAAAGTGCGAAAAATCAATTTACTGCGAATCGTGATTTCTAATTAACCGCGAAAAGTGTGAAAAATTTATTAGTGTCGAAAAGAAAATTACGTGCAAACGCGGCACATTAACGTTATCTTAGATTCCTTGTGACTATCTGGTCTGTCCCCCCACCAGCGGTAAGGCTCTCCAGACACAGCACAAGGAAGAGGTGCACATAACCTCACTTTCACCAAAAATTTCACGCCATTCGATTGCGACAAATTTCAGTTTCCTTTTGAGTCACTGCTATTTTCACTAATTTTTCTAATCAATCTTTGTTACACAGTTTTGTTCTTTGTTGCATAAGATTTATTTCACGGTTTCACACTTTTCGTCGAGTTCATATCAGCGCGCGCACTTATTATAAAATACAATTGAGTGTGAAGTGGCGAGTGGCCCCCCTTTATTTACACAAAAGACATTGTTGTTGCTCCCCCCTGCTCTGTGCTTTACGGCACAAAATTATCTGCAAAATCAGAAAATTAAACAAATTAAAAGTAATAAATAAATTATGCGTAATTTTAATAGTTGTTGGTAGGTTTATTCGCTCAGGTTTTCAAAGTTATATCCCTTGGTTAATTCGCTCTCCAACTTTCAACCATGAACATGGATTCTTACATTAGATTGGCCGATCGAATAATCGAATTCGAGGCCGATTTTAAAGATATCAGTGCGGCTCTGCACACTGTACACACTCTTGCAATACAGCAAAAAGAGTTGCAAGCTAAGTGGGAAAAAGCAGAGAACGCCCTAGAGGAGTTGCTTGGCTCTGACACTCTCGAAGCAAAGAAAATTGCAGCGGTCAAGATCAAGAAGAAAGTGGCATATGCCGTATTCTTGCGTTGCATGTCGAAGATGGCTGTACTTCAAGCCAAATTGAAGCAGGAAAGAGATAGTCAGGTTCGACCTGAAGGAGAGCGTGCGCGTGAACACAGTATCCGCCTGCCAGCTTGCGATACTGAGGTATTCAAGGGCGACTACCTATCTTGGCCAACGTTTCGTGACCTGTTCACGGCCATATACAAAAACAATAGTCGCCTAAGCCCGGTAGAAAAGTTGTTCCACCTTAACCAAAAAACCCAAAGTGAGGCAAAGGACATTGTCAAGAAATGTCCTTTGACAAATGAAGGCTTCGAAACAGCCTGGAAAACCCTATGTGAGAGATACGAGAATAACCGGATTCTCGTAAACTCACAACTACAAATTTTGTTTAATCTAAAAAAGATAGATAGCGAGTGCGGCAGCTCAATCAGTACCTTACAGCGCGACATAAATAATTGTTTAGCATCCTTAAAAACACATCAGATTGACGTTTCAAATTGGGATGCGATTATTACTTATTTATGTTCGACAAAATTACCTGAGAATACGTTGGCTCTATGGGAGCAGAGCATTGACCACAAGACGGACATATCCAAGTGGGAGGATATGGACAAATTCTTGTCAAATCGTTTCCAGACACTTGAAACCGTATCTGGTTTTACAGGGAATGCCACTTCTAAAGTACAAAAGTCAAACACGTCGCGCCAGTCGACGGAAAACCCTACAAAAAGACTTGGTGCTTTTCAAACCAAAGTAACCAAGCAAACAACAAAATCAATGTGTAAAATGTGCAAATCTACGGAGCACAGATTACGCAACTGTTCACTTTTTTGCGATTTAAACTCGGTAGAAAGGATTAAATTCGTCAAATCCACAAATGGCTGCCTGAATTGTTTATCCCCAGGACACACAGTGACGAGGTGCACCAGTTCATACAACTGTTCCAAATGCCACTCTCGTCACCACACGCTCCTGCATGCGGACACACTTCAGCAACCGGCGGTACGAAATCCCTTCAAAGATGCGGATAATGCCCCATCAACTTCGGCACAGGCAAGGAAAAGACAGGAATCGGGACAACCACCTTCCTCTGCGAATCAGAATGTCAAATCCTGCCATGCTAATTCCAGCACAGGCGTGCTATTAGGAACTGCTCGCGTACACATTCACCATAATGGTACCGACTTCTCCGCGCGGGCATTAATTGATTCTGGGTCTGAATGTTCCTTTATAACTGAAAGACTGAAACGCAGAATCAATTTGCCAGCGAGGAAAATGCATGCCCATGTTTCAGGCATCACAAAAAAATCGGTGGCAGCTCAGGTGAAAGAAGCATCCAACATCGAATTACGTTCACCAGTGGATCCCTGCTTCAGCCTGACTACACCCGTACTAGTTCTAGCGAAACCCACTGGGAATCTTCCATCCTTCCATATCAACGCAATGACTATGCAGGCATTCCCAGACTTGGTTTTGGCAGACAAGAGGTTCTACGTCAACGAAGACGTAGACCTCATACTTAGCGGAGACATATATCCCCAAATTATAATGAATGGTATAAAAAAGAATGCTAAACACACTCTTAGCCCAAGAGACAGTGTTCGGTTGGATACTAACCGGTCGTATCGAATCACCGAATCCAACGAAGAGCATTATGTCTTTCTACAACGAGGTTGCGTTAGACAACCAACTCAAAGCTTTCTGGGAGGTAGAAAATGTGCCCAAAAATTTTAATATTTTATTTTTGGGCACATTTTCTATGAAAGGTACTGCGAACAACTATTTAACGAAACCACGCAGCGAAGTGAGAATGGAAGGTACAGCGTATCACTACCATTCCGGCAGGATTACCCTAACAATATTAACTTAGGACCATCCCTGAAGCGTGCATGCTCTCAATTCTTCCGAAATGAGGGGCGACTAATATAAAACCCAGATTTAGGTAAGGAATATGTTCGGGTGTTGTTAGAATATGAAACGCTCGGACATATGGAAAAATTGAAAAGAAATATCCCATCCGACGATTCGGATCATTACTTCCTGCCCCACCACGCCGTTATTAAAGCGGAATGTACCACTACAAAGGTACGCGTAGTATTCAATGCCTCGAGCCCTACGGCCGACGGTAATAGCCTAAACGATATTCTCCTCCCAGGCCCAGTTCTACAAGCCATCCTTATCTTACGTTGGAGACTATACCGTTTCGTCTTCAATAGCGACATCGAAAAGATGTATCGTCAAATTTGGGTGAACGAAAATCACACCAAATTTCAACGTATTGTGCATCGCACGTCCCCGAATGACCCTATTAAGCTTTACCTTTACCTTTACTTACCTTCGGAGTGAATTGCGCTCCATATCTCGCGATAAGAACTCTCCTACAACTGGCAGATGACGTGTCAAATTCACACCCTACAGCGGCTAACATACTGCGAGAATACATGTATGTAGATGACGTGTTAGCGGGTGGGCATACGATCACATCGACTATTAAAGCCAGAGATGAAATTCGTCAAGTCCTACACTCAGCGGGCTTTCCACTTCGCAAATGGAAATCCAATTCAGAGGACATTATATGGGACATTTCCAAAGCAGACCTGCTCAAAGAAAACTTCTTGGCATTCGAAGATACCAGTTCAGTTAAAGCGTTAGGCATTCGATGGAATGCCCTCTCCGATTTATTTTATTTTAAAGCAGGGCCATTGGACAACCCGGAAAACATTACGAAGAGAGCGATACTATCAGCAATCGCCAAACTTTTCGATCCCTTGGGATGGCGGGCACTCATGCAGAGTATTTGGTTGGAAGGCACCGCTTGGGGCGAACCAGTATCTACCAGTACGCTGGAATGATGGAAAACCTTCACCGACCAATACCATGAAATCGATAAAATCCGGATACCTAGATGGGTCAACTTTTCACCAGGAACCGACATCGAGATCCATGGATTTTGTGACGCATCCGAGAAGGCTTATGCAGCAGCCGTTTACATGCGCGTAAAAACGGATAATGAAATCTGGAAAAACCTGCTTCTAGCCAAAACCCGAGTAGCCCCAGTGAAAACTCTTTCTCTTCCACGATTGGAACTTTGCGGAGCCGTGCTGTTAGCGGAAATCACCGAATCAATTTTCAGGAACCTCAAGTTGGGACCAGTGAAAGTGCACCTTTGGACGGATTCAGCTATCGTCCTCGCATGGATAAGGAAACCGCCGTGTTCCTGGTCCACTTTCGTCCCACATTGGATCACCAAGATCATCGACATGGTCGGAAATAAGGACTGGTTGCATGTAAACTCAGAATCTAACCCAGCAGATTTAGGTAGCAGAGGATTACCTGCGTCTGAATTGGCCAACAATTCGTTGTGGTGGCAGGGACCTTCTTGGCTGCAAGAAGACACTTCCCAATGGCCAGCACAAGAAAGTGACTACATCACCTCCGTAGAGGAAAAGAGGGCGAAGAGCTGCGCAACAACAACAGTAAATACTGTCGATGTTCTTCAACGCTTTTCAGACCTACCTAGGGCTTTACGGGTGCTCTCATACGTTATGAGGTTCTACCGAAGAACTCACCCCAAAACAAAAAAATCATTTCAGGTCGAGTCACCCTAAATCTCTCTGGATGAGATCAAATCAGTAACCCAACTCTTAATTAAAATCTATCAGAAACAACATTATAGTTCCGAACATAATGATCTAAAGGCCGGAAAACCAATTGCAATGAAAAGTGCAATACTCTCACTTAATCCCTACCTAGACCAACATGGCATCATTCGGGTAGGAGGGCGACTCGGGGCGCCAAAGGACTTAGCTTTTACTGAACGCCACCCAATCCTCCTCCCATACAACTACCGGTTATTCCGTCTGACAGTCCTAATGTTTCATCAACAAAGTCTGCATGGGGAGAATCAACTCATGTTGCGTCTGATACGCACCCAATACTGAATACCTAACATCAAAACCGTGATTAGGGCAACCATTCATAATTTCAAAGTTTGCACTATACACCGAAAGCGTGCTCAGACCCAACTTATGGGTATCCTCCCCCGCGAACGCACGACCTTCAGCCGTGCATTCACGAATACTGGAGTCGACTTCGCCGGAACCTTCGACATTAAAAGTTACCGCGGCAGAGGGTGTCGACTATCCAAAGGCTATGTCTACCTTTTCGTGTGTTTTTCCACACGAGCATTTCTTTTTTAGGCCACTACTGACCTCAGCACACCGTCATTTCTAGCGGCATTTGCCCGTTTCATATCTAGGCGCGGATGCCCAAAAAATATGTACTCCGACAATGGTACGAACTTTGTCGGAGCATCACGATCCTTACGATCAGAATTCAAGACCTTTATCTCACAGGCGCGAGAGAAGGCTGTCTCAAAGTACAGCCACCACTGACGTGGCATTTCATCCCTGCGGGCGCTCCTCATATGGGAGGGCTGTGGGAGGCTGGAGTGAAAAGATTCAAAAGCCATTTCAAAAAGATAGCCTCACCACACAAATTCACCTTCGAGGAATTCCATACCCTCTTGTGCCGCATCGAGGCATGCCTGAACTCGCGGCCGCTCAGCCCGGCGTCCAATGGCCCAACGGACCTAGAGCCACTTACCCCAGGTCATTTCCTCACTGGCAGCCATCTACTGGCTCCGCCAGAGCCGGATGCTAGTGAGAGCCCTGCCTCTATGATCTATCGGTGGAAGAAACTCAAAGCCCTCCATCACACTTTCTGCAAGCGATGGAAAACCGAATATCTCACCGAGATCCAGAAACGATACAAGTGGAAACATCCACAACCTAATCTAAAACCCGGAGACCTAGTTGTTATCAAAGAGGACAACCTCCAACCCAACGAGTGGAGAATGGGGAGAATCGTCAACACACACCCAGGTTCTGATAACCGTGTGCGTGTTGTTGACGTTCATACAAACAAGTGACAAATAACTAGACCAATTACGAAATTGGTACTCCTTCCGTCCCACGACAAGGAGGATTAAATATAAGGGACCGAATCCCGCCTTCCAGAACCCCAAAAAAACAAAATCCTATTTCTCTCGACTACCTAAAATGAGAGGCCCACGGTTGGTGATAGCATGGAAAGCCTATTAAGGAACCCGCTTCTTTGTGTCTCTCTATCCCTAAGCCTGCGTTTCTCCCGAGCCATATATTATAATCAACCCCCCGGTCTCGTGATGGTGCGAGTCTACCGGAGGGGAATTCCAAAACGTACTATGCGATGGCAATGGGGAAAGGGAGCGCGGGACATAAAGATGCGTTCAGCCACGCGCCGTGATGCCCCGCTATCCCTAAGCTTGTGTCTCTCCCGAGGTCCGAATTATAATCAACCCCCCGGTCCCGTGATGGTGCGAGTCTACCGGAGGGCGATCCTACATCTTCTCTTTTTTTTTTGTTCTCTACCCCCGGTCTCGTGTCGAGTCTACCGGAGGGAATCCTACACCTAGCTACTGTTGGGCAATGGGGAAAGGGAGCGAGATGCACGAGGACGCGGGAGAGCTTACCAAAAGCTCGCAAACAAAAAAACATTTTTTTCTAGGTTTTTTGACAATACTAACCGGGGGCCCCTGAACACAAAAAACCCACAATTCACTCGCTCACCCAGAGCGAGGACAACAGATAACTCCAAAATTCACCCGATCACCCAGAGCGAGGACACCAGAAATCCCACAATTCACTCGCTCACCCAGAGCGAGGACAACAGAAAATCCCACAATCCACCCGCTCACCCAAAGCGAGTACACCAGATAGCACTTGTTCCTCTTAGTAGGTATGTAATTTATCACAAAACTTTGCATGACCATTCTTGCAAGATTTGTCTTTATTGAAGGGTGCCGTGCATCGGTTGAATGCGTAAGAAAGATTTCATTCGGCTTGATATTTTTCATCTAGGCTTATTTGCATAATTTCAATATAGGGAAAATTTCGGTTAGCGGCACCGTGTCCCAACATTGCACCCAAAATATGAGTATTCATGAGTACTTTTTATTCCTTTCATTTCGTGTAATCACTCTCTCTTGAGTTCGATACCCTAAAGCTAGTACACCATACGTAACGATATCGGGTTGTAACTTGGCAGTATGCATCACTGCTATTATTTCCTCAGCACCTTCTTCATCGAAATGCATTGACCGCTTTTACGTGAATATTGGAAAAAAAAATCAATATCAGCTGTAAGTCCGATCTTTTGCACAAATGATAACAACTGTTTTTCGGCTGCATAAGTTGGTGGTGTAACTTCCAATACAGTTGTGAAAGTTTTCAACACTGAGTGCTACTTTACTTTCTTTCATCAGTAAAAAAAAATAAAAACTTGTTAGCCCACCAATTAGACGGAACCGTTCATGCGGCAATTTTCCTTCAGCCAATGAAGCCAAACTATCCATTACGTGCTAAATTCGGCAGTTCTAATGCCAATAGCTCGTTCCTAATTTTTATTTGTGTTAATGATCTAAACCGGTTTAAGTATGGGTACTTATTACAGACAGGAGGGCCATTCCGTCATGGAACATGCTCAAGAATCACGAAACATCAAATGATTACATGGTTCCAATGTAACCGTGCTATTATTCCCTCCACATTTCATACGGACATTTTTTTTGACATTTGCCAGTCGTTCAAATCTACACACATATGGAAATAGCTTGTCCTATTGATGACGTGCGCGATAGTGCGCTATCAGTTATTTAATTAATCCAAGTTTTAGCGTCACGTTCCTCAGCACCACCTAACAGCCCTAACTATACATTAAACACCTCGATGGACAGGGGGTATTTCAACCCTGGCGGTTTCTCAGTCTACATTCCTCACAACGGCTATTCTACAACACAGTCTTGTCAAAACAAGCGGGAAATTAGCCTCTTGCAATAAACTGCACAAAATATTTTCTGCCTAGTAGGGTAAAAGGTTTACTCACCAACTTGGCTGCATCTGCCAGCAACGTGCTCAAAGTATACGCCAGGGCACTACCTGTGAAGCATGTTCAGTGGCAAACCATTTCCGTGGAATCAAATGCGGTAGTAGTTACTTTGAACCCCAAACGAGGAAGGCCAACAGTAAGACAGCTGTTGTGCACAATCCTTCCGGTGCTAACTTCTGCAGAGCTGAACGGCAATTTTGTGTAATTTTTGGAACAACGGTGGTCGACCATTCGCGCGATACTAAACGTAAAGGGCGGCAGAGTAAGCCAAGGTAGATTCACGACCCACACTTTGGTGTGAGGAAGCCCATCATCAAAGTATGTTGGAGGCCGGGAAAGCGCTACAAGGGGGCTATTCATATCACAAGCATGTGCAAATACCCACGCCCAAAATGATAACTTTCTGAATTGGCGCAGCCATGGTACAGTATCTGTGATTTGTGAGCGGGCACACAGACGTGATGGTAGTGAAAAATTGCTGATGCGGCCACGGTCACCAGCCATTGTATAGTATCGTAGCATTGATGCCCATGCAATACCCAAAAGGCCAACAACACGAAAAACATATGGCCAGCTAAAATGGTCCAATACAAATCAGCCAAATCTGCCGGTGGGTAGAGTGCCCAAAGCTGAGCCGGCAGTGAGTAGTCCAAAAAGCTTGTGCGTTCATTTTGTCATGGGTTCTGGCTAGTCAGACTTATCATTGCCGGAAAGTGTACTCCTTGGAATGCGCCATTCATGCTGCGTATTGTTGCAATAAATGCAACGCCATCGCCATCCACCTGAAAAAATAAGAAAAGAAAAAAACATTTAATTAATAAAAACAAATAAAATATGAAAATGAAATTAAATATAAAATCTAACCTACGACATACTTACCGCATGCGTTTTTTTTCAATGGAAATGTCATATTTTTTTTTCACGTCACGTACCGGTTCGCTATTCCACCACAGCAATCACTACACACAATGAAACGAGAAACGGCAGAGTTGCCACGTTACCTAGCGCGACCACCAAATGGTCCGTTTCTCGACGCCTCTCTCAATGTCCAAGCACTCCTTTTCTTTTATATAGGACGACCACGATGGTCCACACGCCACCTTAAACCAGCACAAGCCCTCCCCCCCCCCCCCCTAAATAAATAAAATAAAGTATTTAAAAGTCAATTCATTTTTTAATATTTAATCTGAGAAATGGAACACAAACAAGGTATATTTTTGTCTCCACATCTCACTGACACTATTGGTGACGAATCCGCTTTCTGTGTAGGGAGAGCGACGCTGATGAAGTGTACTTTTTCGGGCATTCCCAGCACCGATAGGGAAAAAACTTCATATGCCCATTCAGATGAGCAACGAGGCACACAAACGATCCAAGCGTCCTCTGGCACACCCGGCAGCGATAGGAGCCTTGCGACGTTGGACTCCGCGGCACCCACAACTGACCCGCACACCCCCAATAAAATTGGGCGTACCAGGCGGTGGCCCTCCCACGCGCCCACACAATAATGGGCTTCCGCTGAGCTTGTAACACTTCAGGAGCGATGCCCCTCAACGCCCCTACCACCTCCTGCTGCAGAATCTTGTCCGGCACATAGCACTCGTAGGATCCTCTCCGCCTCTCCAGGTAATGGATTTCGGCAACCAATTGAAGGGCCCCCGCATCCTCACGCTCCAAATTTATCGTAATGTATTGCATTATCGAAAAACTGAAAAGAAAAGAGAAAATCCATTATAGAAAAAAAATTATCACAATTCCGTTAGGAATTTGTTATACTTACATTATACTAGCCTAAGAAATCGCTGGCAAATAACAAGGTGGTGAAGATAATTTATCCACCGCACTCATCCATTAATGTATCCTGGAAAATTCCTGTTACGGGAAAACAACTGGATGGCAACCCGCAACATAACAACGGCAGCCTCATTAGTGCTGTCAGACTAAGGGCGGATACCGAACAAAAAAAATTCAGTACCGAAAACCGCTAAACATCACAATCGGGACTGACGCGTTTTTTTATTTTTTACTCCTGTGGGCATCTCCTGCAGTACCAACCAGTCATACACAACAAAGGAACTCAAAAAAAGGGGAAGACAAAACAAAAAACAACCTTTCCTTGAAAAAATTCACATTTTTTTTACAAAGAAATTTTTTTTTTGTTGTTTTTTTTACCCTTTCCGTTTTTTGGGCAATGTTTTCTGGCTGGGGGCAGGACTTGTTGTTTTTCAACAACAAACATCACAAACAGTCATTATAAGGGCTCGGTACAAAAACAATCCGGGTCCCGAAATAAAAGAATCCCGACACTACAAAATCACGAAATGGGAAAAAGTCAAGTGTTTCTACCGGCCTAGTGTGCTACTGCCCAAGTGACCTAGTTTTTTGTTTCAAGGGCAAGCAAATACATATATGTATATATATATATACTCGCACACCACAAATTCACAATACCAGCTGTCAGCTAACCAAGAAATACACGACAGGGTTGCATGCAATCTCAGAATGGTACGTGCAGATAGAACGCGTCGTGGAGAACGCATCGCCAATCTGCATGCAAGCGCCGGCAGTTGGTACACTTTCGACTTTAATTACGATTTTCGCTATTCGTCACGAGCTGTCGCACAAAATTAAATCCATACCTTCGTCAGCCTCTACGCTTCGTTTTAAACTCGGTTTATTCATCTATTTTAACGTACGTTTGTTAATAAAACAACACGCGTATCACGAAAACAAGTAATTTTGCGCGGGTGGCTTGGAATCACGTCCGTTCCAACCTCCCACACACCGCAATCTTGCTGGTTTTGTTGAAATGCATAAGCTGCTAGAAATCACAGCACTAACTACCTTGCAAAAACGCTCTCGTCACTCCACGTTAATTGACTAGTCATTTTACGGTGATAGGTTATATTCGTAGTCACATTTGCATGGGCGTGGGTAAGTTTTGTGACCAAGTGCTTTGTAAGGTAATAATATAATACACAACTGACGAAATACATGCGCTGCAGCGAAAACGCGCATCACCCAACCAACCTCACGGCCACTCGCCCTGGCACATCCATAAAATGCCACAGTCGACCTGAGAGCGACACGATACATTATACGCTGGAACGGAGACCTCGGCCTCTTCGTCCAGCCCAGAAAACCCTCAAAACCCTCGAGTCTGGAACGGAGACCTCTGCCTCTTCGTCCAACCAACAAAAAAAAAAACCGCAAATCTGGAATAGAAACCTCGGCCTCTCCATCCGGAACGACAAAAACCAAAAAATAACAAAAAATGGTGCCACTCTGGAACGGAGACCTCGGCCTCTTCGTCCAGCCTTACTGGCCATCGACTATACACATATTACATTCTGAATTTCTATATTTATGTATAATTCAATGGCAAGAAATATTCACTTACAACTGTTCATAACCGCTAATTTTTTCATCTTAGCTCAGGTGGCATGCGAAGCAAGTCGGAAAGGATTCCCGGCCATTTTGCGTCGTCAGAAGAACTCCTCATTTAGATTAAGTTTAGTGTGTAAGTCTTATATTCATTTTTCTCGTTTCAGCGGACGTCATTGGCGGAAAACGATGTTGCGTATCGCAAGGGGGCCGGCATCTTTAGGCAGGATGCCTAACTTTTTCCGCGTCTGTCTGCGATCCCCCCAATGTAACCCTGCGAATCGATACTCGATACTTGAATTAATTTGTAACCACCCACACCATCACCGCCACATGCATGTGCATGCATGTACATGTACGTGTATGTGTGTTTTTTGTCAGCACTCATGCCCATGCATATCGGGGTTGATGTGTGGGTGCCTTTCCCCTCCAAAACGGAGGATTTTGCGGGTCAACGATTGTAGCTTGCTATACAACCGACCTCTTGGATTCTAACAGCCAACGCGTACACATCTGCCGCCAACGATCTCTGCCGTTTATCAAAGGTAATATTATTTCCTGTATATTTAATATCTACCAATAAAAATCACAGCTATTTTAACGAGAAATCTCGTCTTCTCTTATTTATTTTCAAACACACCCGTTCTTTGAGATCGACCCAGTGCGCCCACCTCTCGCAAGGATCAGACGCACCCCGGCCGAACAGATATCGTAACCATAACAAACCATGTTTTCAAATACGTAAAACTCCTTTCGAGCATTTAAGTATTTACATGATTCAACAAGTACCACTGGACCCCAACCTGCTTTCAAACTAAATACTGCACATAAAGATGATATTTCAAAACATCTACAGTACCTTACTTCATATATTCCAAAAAGTTTGTGCGAAAGCTACGGGCATTCGATGAGCTTATTCATTGGAAAACCATTGAGTTCAAACAATTTCTTTTGTATTCTGGAATTTTTGTCTTAAAAGAAAAAGTTGGGCATGACTTTTATCATACATTTCTTCTACTACATACTGCTTGTCGCCTGCTTTCCTCTCCGAAAACATGCAGATCCAACGTTTCAGAAGCTCACTCTTTCCTGCAACTTTTTGTTTAAAAGTTTCGAGTTTTTTGGAAAAACAGTGTATTATACAACGTTCAATGGTAGTTTCATTTGAGTGAAAGTGTCAAACAGTTTGGGCCATTATATAGCTTTTCATGGTATGACTTTGAAAGTTATTTGCAAAAGCTAAAAAATACTTTAAGGAGCCCACTCATGTTCTGCAGCAGATTTCTAAAAAAGTCCAAAATGAAATCATATACCAGCCAGAAGAAATACCTGAACTAAAAGAAATAAATGGAGAAATAAAAAGATTTCATTCGCGGTTCTATCTAAGTACAATTATGTTAGATAGCTTTTTTTGCCTTAAAAATAATGTACCTGCATAAATAGTAGGGTTCGAAAAAGATACAGATCTTAAAATTTTGGTAAGAAAACTTATAAACGTAAGAAACTTTTTTACGAACCCAGTCGATTCTTTCTTGAGTTTGGGTATTTGCCTTGCTGATTATGAAACTTTGCAACCAATAGATAAATTTAGCATAGATCAAGTTAAACATAAATTTATAACAATGGATTTCTTTTAGTGGCGTTATTGCATACTTCAAACCATGAGAAAGAAAATGAAAGGAGTTCGTTTTAGTACGACAGTATGTGAAAGTCTGCCATCGAGAGGTATGTATATTTAATGTAAATTTGATCTTAAATTTCAAATTAATAGTTTGCTATGTTCGGAGTCAAATCCATGCAAAAACTGTATAAATTTGCAAAAAGATGTAAAACAAGTAAGGAAGGCTAAGTTCGGGTGTAACCGAACATTACATACTCAGAGCTATGGAGACAAAATAAGGAAAAATCACCTCGTAGTAAAATGAACCCTGGGGTAACCCTGGAATGTGTTTGTATTATATGCGTATCAAATGGAAGGTATTAAAGAGTATTTTAAGAGGGAGTGGGCCATAGTTCAATAGATGAACGCCATTTAGGGATATCGCCTTAACGGTGGACCAGGGCTGACTCTAGAATTTGTATGCACGACATGGGTATCAAATGAAAGTGTTAATGAGTATTTTAAAAGGGAGTGGGCCTAAGATCTATAGGAGGATGCCTTTTCGAGTTATTGCCATAAAGGTGGACCAGGGGTGACTCTAGAATTTGTTTGTACGATATGGGTATCAAATGAAAGGTGTTAATAAGTATTTTAAAAGGGCGTGGGATTTAGTTCCATAGGTGAACGCCTTTTGGAGATATCGCCATAAAGGTGGACCAGGAGTGACTCTAGAATTTGTTTGTGCGATATGGGTATCAAATGAAAAGTGTTAATGAGTATTTTAAAAGGGAGTGGGCCTTAGTTCTATAGGTGGACGCCTTGTCGGAATATCGTTATAAAGATGGACCAGGGTTGACTCTAGAATGCTTTTGTACAATATGGGTATCAAACGAAAGGTGTTAATAAATATTTTAAAAGGGATTGGCCCTAGTTCTATGGGTGGACACCTTTTCGGGATATCAACATAAACGTGGGCCAGGGGTGACTCTAGAATTTGTTTGTACGATATGGGTATCAAATGAAATGTGTTAATAAGTATTTTAAAAGGGAGTGGGCCTTAGTTCTATGGGCGGACGCCTTTTCGAGATATTGCCATAAAGGTGGACCAGGGGTGACTCTAGAATGCTTTTGTACAATATGGGTATCAAACGACAGGTGTTAATACGTATTTTAAAAGGGAATGGGCCCTAGTTCTATTCGTGGACGCATTTTCGGGATATCAACATAAAAGTGGGCCAGGGATGACTCTAGAATTTGTTTGTACGATATGGGTATCAAATGAAAAGTGTTAATTAGTATTTTAAAAGGGAGTGGGCCTTGAATCTATAAGTGGACGCCTTTTAGAGATATCGCCATAAACGTGGACCAGGGCTGACTCTAGAATTTGTTTGTACGATATGGGTATCAGATGAAATGTGTTAATAAGTATTTTAAAAGGGAGTGGGCCTTAGTTCTATGGGCGGACGCCTTTTCGAGATATCGCCATAAAGGTGGACCAGGGGTGACTCTAGAATTTGTTTGTACGATATGGGTATCAAATTAAAGGTGTTAATGAGTACTTTAAAAGGGAGTGGGCCTTGAATCTATAAGTGGACGCCTTTTAGAGATATCTCCATAAACGTGGACCAGGGCTGACTCTAGAATTTGTTTGTACGATATGGGTATCAAATGAAAGGTGTTAATAAGAATTTTAAAAGGGAGCGGGCCTTAGTTCTATAGGTGGACGCCTTTTAGAGGTATCGCCATAAGGGTGTACCAGGGGTGACTATAGAATTTGTTTTTACAATATGGGTATCAAATTAAAAGTATTAATGAGGGTTTTTAAAGGGAGTGGTGGTAGTTGTATATGTGAAGTCGTTTTCGAGATATCGACCAAAATGTGGACCAGGGTGACCCATAACATCATCTGTCGGGTACCGTTAATTTATTTATATATGTAATCCCACGAACAATTATCCTTCCAAGATTCCAAGGGCTTTTGATTTCGCCCTGCAAAACTTTTTCATTTTCTTCTACTTAATATGGTAGGTATCACACCCATTTTACAAAGTTTTTTTCTAAAGTTATATTTTGCGTCAATAGACCAATCCAATTACCACTTCTCATCCCTTTTTTCGTATTTGGTTTATTATTATTGCAATTTTTTCATTTTTAGTAATTTTCGATATCGAAAAAGTGGGCGTGGTCATAGTCGGATTTCGGGCATTTTTGACACCAATATAAAGTGAGTTCAGATAAGTGCGTGAACTGAGCTTAGTAAAGATATTTCAATTTTTGATCCAGTTATCGTGTTAATGGCCGAGCGGAAGGACAGACGGTCGACTGTGTATAAAAACTGGGCGTGGCTTCAACCGATTTCGCCATTTTTCACAGAAAATAGTTATCGTCCTAGAATCTAAGCCTCTATCAAATTTCACAATGATTGGTAATGTTTTGTTCGACATATGGCATTAAAAGTATCCTAGACAAACTAAATGAAAAAGGGCGGAGCCATGCCCATTTTGAAAACTTCTTTTATTTTTGTATTTTGTTCACCATACCATTACTGGTGTTGAAATTTGACTTAAAAAAATTTTTTTTTAAAAGTGGGCGTGGTTGTTCTCCGATTTTGCTAATTTTTATTAAGCAGACATATAGTAATAAAAGTGACGTTCCTGCCAAATTTCATCATGATATCTTCAACGACTGCCAAATTACAGCTTGCAAAACTTCTAAATTACCTTCTTTTAAAAGTGGGCGGTGCCACGCCCATTGTCCAAAATTTTACTAGTTTTCTATTCTGCGTCATATGTTCAACTCACCTACCAAGTTTCATCACTTTATCCGTATTTGGTAATGAACTATCGCACCTTTACGATTTTTCGAAATTTTCGATATCGGCAAAGTGGGCGTGGTTATAGTGCGATATCATTCATTTTAAATAGCGATCTGAGATGAGTGTCCAGGAATCTTCATACCAACTTTCATCCATATACCTCAAAATTTACTCAAGTTATCGTGTTAACGGACGGACGGATGGACGGACGGACGGACGGCGGATATGGCTCAATCGAATTTTTTTCGATACTAATGATTTTTATATATGGAAGTCTATATCTATCTCGATTTCTTTATACCTGTACAACCAACCGTTATCCAATCAAAGTTTATATACTCTGTGAGCTCTGCTCAACTGAGTATAATAACTAAAAGGTAAATTGTCATAAAACCAGGTGCCGTTTTTATAATCTTATACCATGGTGGTCAGATAAAAATCACAATTATCGCCTAATCTGTGCTCATAAAAGTGATAGTTAAATACTTTAAACAAAACTCACAGAAATTTAACTTTACATACTACAATTTTTTTTTCGAACTTGTTCCCTGGTTTCTTGTAAATATTGTAACGTAGCAAATGCTACGCCACAATATCTATTTCCCATTTAGCGCCCACCCCTAACATCATATTTTCCATTTACTGCCCACCCCTAGTAGTGTATGTACCGACATACATATATACATACATACCGTCCCAACAACCATCGCGCAAGGACAAAGCAAGCCAGCGATGGTGAACGCACAATGCTTGGGAATTTTCATTCGTGGTGCGCTGTGCGCGACAATACGAGCATAATTTCCAACGTGTTCATAGTTACCTATGAATAAAATGATTGGCCGGAATACACCAGGCACACTTCGTCGTAGGTAAGTGAAGTGCGTGTCGGCCGCCAATGGCGGTCGACAAGAGGTGCCTTTGGGTTAGGAGGGTGCGTTACAAGGTCGGTTCCACCGATGGTACGCCCCCCTGCTTATCGGACACCACGCAGGTTTACCCACATTTGCGGTGAGTAAGACGGGATTTACACTCCTTATTACTCATCGGAAAGGTAATGCACGAGCAGCGTTCCTTGGTAGGAAGGAAACCCATCCCAACGCCAGTGGCGGGGCGGATTTCACCACTACGCTGGCAGACTGCCCGAGCCAATATAAATACATTGTAGGGGCTCACTTTGGGTCGACGGGTTGTAAAGTTACAAGGTCGGTTCTGCCGATGTTACTTCCCACCAGGCCTATTGGGCAGCCTTACCCATATTCCAGGGACTCCCTTTGGGTCGAGGGGGCGGGGGTAAAGTTACTAGGTCGGTTCTGATGATGGTATTTCCCCCCCCCGGCCTATTGGGCAACCCTAATATTTTGTTATCATCTCCTCTGAGTAAGACGTAGCTCACCCCCGCCCCCCCCCCCCTATTACTCAGAGAAAGGGTAATGCACGGTTATACAGCTCAGGTAAGAGAGGAGCACTTCCCAACGCCTGCGGCGGGACAAACTCCCCTACTACCCTAGCCGAATACCCGAGCCAATATATTGTAGTTATTTAGATTAGCTCATACTAATATCGACACTTCGCCGTAGGTACAACATCACCACGATCCCGATTCTCGGACATCCCATCCCCAAGTCTAGCCACCACCGTCGTCATAGCTAATTGTTGAGAGCCACCGTCACTCAATACTCTCTCTTCGAGGGTGATCCTAACTACCGCCGTTAGCACCCCTTAGCGAGAGCCACCGTCGTCTTCACCATCTCAGCCACCGCTTAGCTAGCACCCTATCTCCTCTCTCTGTGGAGGGCCGTCGTCCTTGGATTACACTATATTGTTAGCGACACTACCTAGTGAACATCTCTCTCTATCTCTCTTCCCTGGATTCAAGGTTGTGGATATTTTAGCCTGAGAGCCACGTGTGTGTGTGTGTTCGAAATAAAAGCACTAATTTACTGTGTATTTATTTAGGTGGGGGAAGTGGGACCTCCATCCGACTCTGAATTAACTTGAGAATACCTCAGCCTTTGACCAAACCCACCTCATAAATGGCGCCCGAGCAGGGACCCGCCTCATCAGGCGACTGTGCCAAAACAAACGAGAGCACCAACACTGTAGGAACGGGTTCACCGAACACAACACCAACAATTGACACAAAGATAAGCGAAAACACCACCACCAAGCTCAACGTCGACTCTCTAGGCTGGATTTACCTGCTGAAGAAAGAGATGATAATCGAAGAATGCAAACGGTACCGAATCTACATCGAAGAACATACCATCGCCGAATTGCGCAGCGTACTCAGCGCAGACGTCCGAGAGCAACGAAAGCGTAAGTCAACAGAAAATCTTTTAAGAGAGGTAGAGATGGAGATCGCCCGGCCAGTCACATCTACGCAAAACACCAAGCCGGCCGTCACAATTAAAGCAATATCCCCCCCCCCCCCTGCGCGAGCAGAGCGACATAAGTAACACGGAGGTCATGAATACAGTCCGCCGCTGGGATGTACATTACGCTGGAAGCGACACATTATACGACTTCCTGGAAAGGATTGAGGAACTGGCAGAATGCTATCTGATAAAGCCAGATCAACTCCTCACAACCCAACCAGAGATACTGCGTGGCAAAGCCCTTCAATGGGTCCGCGCGCGAAAACACCAAATGCGCACATGGGCTGACTTCCGCTCCGAAGCCGGAAAATTCTTTTTGCCAAAGCGACACATTAGCCAGCTTGAGGACGCTATCCGCCAAAGAAAACAGCCGAGCAGAGAAAAGGCCAAGGACTATACCCTCGCTCTCTAGACGATGATTCGCCGCCACCCGACTTTGTGCAAGGAAGATCATCTAGAATGCATATACGATGGACTACGGGTGGAATATCGACTTTTTGTGAAGCGGGGCGAGTTCCAAATGATAGAGCAGCTTATGGAGCTCACCAACGAGTACGAAATGCTGCGAAGCGAAGAAGCCAAACAGAGCCGACTGTTAGCACACAGCTTAAGAACAGTAGTAATCGAGGAGCTGGAGGAGCAGAATGATCAAATAACATACTCCCTGTCCACACTCACTAACTGTTACGATGCAAGAAATACCTGCTGTCGATGCAAGAAACGCGGCCACCGCCGCTTCCAATGCACCAACAAAAGACGACTTTTTTGTTCTAGATGCGGCCGAGATGGAACGCTCTCCAGGGATTGTGCATGCTACGGACTGAACCGATATAATCATATAACACCCGCACTATTATCATCCGTAGAAAAAGGCAAGGTGAACGACGGACGTTTTTACATACAGGTATCCATCGCAGGATTGAGGTGCCGCGCCCTGATCGATACTGGGGCCACCGTGACATACATCAATGAAGCCGTGAGAAGGCATCTGGAACGACGAAAGATTCCACCGTTATCCAATCGTCGCAACGTGCAACTCGCCGACCAATCATGCATTGCGAGCACCAACTCCTACCCGGTCAAGGTCAAATACAATGGTCAAACAGCCAGTACGTTGGTGTCTTTTATCCCTAATTTGGCCGAGAGTGTTATCCTGGGTATGGACTTTTTCGCAAAGCGCAACATTACCGTCTCACTGGATGGAAAGCCCCTTACCACAGCCGGTACAACGAAGGCAAACGCACCTGTAACTCTGCATTACATAAGAGAAGCGGAACACCTCAACGAAGAGCGAAAGAGAGAACACCTATAGCTCATAGAAACACATCAAAAAGCACCCGCACTCTTATAAGGGCCAAACACTGCCGCAGAACACAGACACAACACAACACAACACTAAAACAACGTTATTACCCGGCCATCCTCCTCAGCAACAATGGTGAGCAACTCGTCACTAACGCTCCGGCAACGATCCTCAAAGATCATAACATCACCCACCCATTTACCAAATCGTGTGCCCCACAAAAATCCTACCGAACGCGCTAATCGCGTTATCAAAACAAGGGTAACACAACGTACGAAACAAGACCATCGGAACTGGCAACAGGAATTACCAGAAAAAGCGTTCGCCATAAATACGACCCAACAAAAATCAACCGCCGAAATAAATTTTAACCGCTGGGAGAAACACGAACAAAATATGCCATGCCCGAAGAACCGCCTCCATTCGACGCAGTACCGTGGCCCGCAAATAAGCCACGAATATTGGACGCTAAGTTATTCTGGGGCCCGCCATTAATAGCCGGCCATCTAAACGCTATCGTATGCGACAAACCAACCACTCTTGACAATATACCGTATGCACCAACCCGAGAGCCACACGATACTACCAATGGAAACAACGCCCAGACTTCTTCGCCCGGACTATGGCTAAATCGCAAAAGGGTGTAACACGGCGCGTAGGGTGGACGAAGATCACGCCATAATCAAGCTGAAAGAACACTCCGTGATGGTACGATTCGCTGGCTGAGGAGAAGCAAGATCCGGCCTAGCTTAATAAGTTTTCTATACATGAAATGTAAATACCTTAATTTTGAAATGTAAATTTAAAATGTAATATAAAAATGTACATATGTATATGCCTTAATCTTGAAATTTAATTTAAAATTAATTTCGTACTTGCAATGTAAATTTAAACACAAATGAAATGTACACATTTTTGTTGAAAAAAAAAGAAGAAAAAAAATCCATCATAATAATAAAAACGTCAACGAACACATATACACACATGTCGGCCGAGCCATCGGATTCAACCGATGATAAAACATGCCTGGGCTCTGCCCATGGTAGTTCAGGCCTCCGCACAAAAACCCTAGAAAGTCACAATCTTTCGTCCGCCGAAGTAGGAGGGGGACTGTAACGTAGCAAATGCTACGCCACAATATCTATTTCCCATTTAGCGCCCACCCCTAACATCATATTTTCCATTTACTGCCCACCCCTAGTAGTGTATGTACCGACATACATATATCATACATACCGGCCCAACAACCATCGCGCAAGCACAAAGCAAGCCAGCGATGGTGAACGCACAATGCAAGGGAATTTTCATTCGTGGCGCGCGTGCGGTTCTGCCGATGTTACTTCCCCCCAGGCCTATTGGGCAGCCTTACCCATATTCCAGGGACTCCCTTTGGGTCGAGGGAGGGGGGGGGTAAAGTTACAAGGTCGGTTCTGCCGATGGTACTTCCCCCCGGCCTATTGGGCAACCCTAATATTTTGTTATCATCTCCTCTGAGTAAGACGGGGCTCACCCCCCCCCCCCCCCTATTACTCAGAGAAAGGGTAATGCACGGATATACAGCTTAGGTAAGAGGGGAGAACTTCCCAACGCCTGCGGCGGGACAAACTCCCCTGCTACCCTAGCCGAATACCCGATCCAATATATTGTAGTTAGTTAGACTAGCCTCATACTAATATCGACACTTCACCGTAGGTACAACATCGCCACGATCCCGATCCTCGGACATCCCATCTCGAAGTCTATCTACCACCGTCGTCATAGCTATTTGGTGAGAACCACCGTCACTCAGTACTCTCTCTTCGGGCATGATCCTAACTACCGCCGTCATTACTACCGCCGTTAGCACCCCTTAGCGAGAGCCACCGTCGTCTTCACCATCTCAGCCACCGCTTAGCTAGGACTCTATCTCCTCTCTCTGTGGAGGGCCGTCGTCCTTGGATTACACTATATTGTCAGCGACACTACCTAGTGAACATCTCTCTCTCTCTCTCTCTCCTGGATTCAAGGTTGTGGATATTTTAGCCTGAGAGCCGCGTGTGTGTGTGTGTTCGAAATAAAAACACTAATTTACTGTGTGTTTATTTAGGTGGGTGAAGTGGGACCTCCATCCGACTCTGGATTGACTTGAGAATACCTCAGCCTTTGACCAAACCCACCTCATAATATATAAAACATTTCTTGAATGCGTTGAATATTTGTGAGTATTGTATAATGTACCTAGCTTGATTTTTTGGTTGATGGACAGGGAAAGTTACATATAGTTGGAAATTAAAGTATACTATTTATCTGACTATACCACTCCGTTAATATTTATTTTAATTTTCCACTATTTATTTTACTCTATTTAAATCTTTTATAAATAAAGGCGATCATGAAGAAGGGGGTCTGTCCCACATGGAGTGATTTTGTATTGTTTTACATTGGTGGATAGTATTTATGCAATTAACGATTCCTGAACCGTAAAATAGTTGTTTTCATTAATATTTTATAAAATATCTACTCAAATTGCGACATACCCCTTTTAGCTAATAATCATAAGAAAATGTGAGTGATTTTTGGTTTTGTTGCATTTATTCGAGCTTGACTATGCTTTTGTAGACAAATTAAAATTACCATCGATTTAGCATCGCTTGTCAAACCCCATGTTAGAATCTCTTTCGAATGAGTCAGGAATACGCATACACATATAATTATATCTACGTGTAGACATATATATTGTAACTCAAACGTATAGGTATTTATCAGCAGCAAATATATATCCAATGAGGATAGGCATACGAGTCGACATATAGGTATTTTTCAATAGCCAATATATATCCAATGTGGATAGGCATAATAATTCATTATCAGAATGACAACAGTAACTAATAATCAAATCATTAGCACAATCCGCATCCTGGCATTTAACAGTGTATTCCTCTTCGCCAGCATTTTCATACTCCTGACATATTTTGAACTCAGCTATTCTAGCTGCTCCATTATGCCCACCAGTGACTGCACCAGCATTACCATTTAGTAGGACCATAGCGTTTTGTTGTGATGGTTATTGTTATTGTGAGCCCTTTTACCTTTTAATACGGCATCAGGATTGGTTAGGATATCCTTGAGAACTACTGCATTAGTCAGCGCATTATGTAGGTCACGTTGTTGTTGATCGAGAAGTCCAGCAACGACAGCAGCTGCAGCAGCATTATCAATAGGATTGCTGTGTGGATAATGTTGTAACATGGTAATGACGCCTCCTTTTATGGCGTCGAAATCACATCTTAGAAGAATTTTGAAGGATAATAGCGAGACACGTTTGTGCGTGAAAAACAGGAACAAATCCCTCTAATTGTTTTATTCTTAGGAGAAGAGTAAGGTGAGATCGTAAGCGTAAATTTCAACAATTCTTAGTTAACCGCTTTAAGTATTTATAAATTGTTAATTGTAAATAAGTTCACAATTACGCTCATAGCGCCCTTGCATCCAAGTAACTTGCTTGCGCTGAGAAATATTTTTGCTAAATTTCCACACTTCGAAATAAATGAAATAAATAGCAACGCTTCAACACGACGGTTGCACTAAGTATATAAATGATGGTGTTGCTCAGTTATTTACCTAAAATATTGTGGCGACTGTTAAGATTGGCATTATCTTATCAAATGATGATGAAAGGAAAGAGTTAGCTAAAGTCATTAGAATTATTTCCAAATTTCACAAATTTTCTTGCTAATATTTTGCAAGCATTTGATGATTATATACTCGTGGAAATTATGTACCAAGATAATTATTCACTTAATTTAGAGATATATTCAATTCATCCACGTATTCACAAATTCAGGTATGGAAAACAAAACACTTCTAATTTCTGTCAATTTGTATTTGATATGGAGAATAAACGTCATTCGCAGCTTATAGAAGTGATACTAAAGGCCAGCGTTATACCGCCATGGATAAAAACGTCCTAATCATTTTCTGGTAGGCGCTGGGCGGCTGTTACTACTTGATTTGGAGAAATCGGTCGTGACAAAGTAGCAGCTGTCTCTATTGGCGCCATTAGAGCCATATCATTTCATGGCCAACTTTTCATCCAAAACATTTGGGTTTAGCGCAATCTGGTTACGATGCTATACTCATAAATTTAGAGAACTTATCTGCAATACATCGCCTAAATTTTGATGGGTTAAATATCTCGCTAAAATTTGCATGTTTTCTTCCGTATTCAGATCACATTTTACATGCTTTACCAATGATGCTGTTTATATATGGTCAAGCGTCACACTGAATGCTCTACGTGTCATACGTCCGATTAATGAAGGGAATTATAATGTCATACGTGTACGTGCTGGTGAAATGATCAGTGATGTTTCTTTGGAGGGTGTCACGCCAGGTAATAATGGTGTATATCGTATTGAGGCTGATATCGTATGCCAACAAGTTGATACTGAATTCATTCTAACGCCTCGTTTCCGGGAGCGTGTTCTTTAAAACTAATTTGACATGTATTCTTTTAAATTCGTCAAAACCGCCTGCCTTTATAAACAGGCAACGGCAGCAGAGTGTAGAATGAAGATAGTACAGAAACAGCGTACCAAGAAGAGTGCAATGTCGGAGCTGGCAGTCGCTGAAGCATTGATTCAATAAATGCCACAGCAGCATTTTAGTGAGCAACAAGAGCAAAAATTACTAATGCAGCAACAACTTGTGCAGTACAAGCAAGACATTTGAACAGTAATTAAAGGTACATAAAATCTTACATTTATTAATATCTTTGATTAGATTGTGTATTTGTTTTCAAAACTTTCTACACACATTAATATTTAAAATGATTCACAACGAGGTTAGGTTGAGTTATGAGCGCGTGCGTGTGTATTACCTACACTTCCATTTGGTGACATTTGTTTAACCCCATTACCTCCTAGTGGCCTTCAACGAACCACTTTCTTTCCCTGGTGAATCCAAGAAGAAGCGAAACGTCCATCTTCCCAACCTCTGCCAGGCTGTCGAAGAACCATGAGCCCAGAAATCGGAGCCTTCTTCTTTGAGGCGGCGGACATCGGCAGAGAAAGTGGTAGATCGATTCCTCTTTCTTCTCATCCCGCCAGCTTCTGCAGATGGCGCTTTTTGGTATTCGCCACCGTCAGAATATTGGTGCGATAGCACAATGACCTGTGATGACACCCGTAAGGACCCTCACCAAAGATTTGTTTAATTTGAGAAGGAAGTTGGTACCTTTTCTATCCAAGCATTGCCATAGGGACCTGAGATTTCGCATTCAACCCTTTTCGTTCATAGCAAGTCGGTTGTCATGTTCTCATATTACTCGATTCTCCCCAGGAGATAACTCAGCGGCTGTCGACCGGAGCTGTCCACCACACTTATGTCTAAATCATAACCTTTCCTAGAAATCTCATCCGCGAGTTCATTCCCTTCAATACAGCTGAGCCCAAAGACCCAGCAAAGGTAGAAATTGAGATGACTTATAGAAGCCAAAGTGTCTGTACACCTCCGCACGATATCCGATTTTATCACGTTGGACTCTAATGCCCTTAACGCGGCTTGGCTGTCAACAAAGATTGTTACATCGGTGTCGGAGATTTTTTTTGCGGGAGGGCTGAAAAATTCCTAATGTAATTGCTGCCGTCGTAGCAACCGTGTGTCCGTAGACTAAAAAACAACCCTGCTATAGAAACTTCGCCCACCCCTGTAGCACTTTCGCATTACTTCAAGGTGGCGTTCCATATTTCCCCTTTTTTAAGAGCCTACTGTTGTTCCTGCGTCCAGGTTCCGATATTTGCTCTGAGTGTCGATTTAATCGCCATTGTTTCGCATGCGCATTTCTCTGCTATCCCTTTCAGCATCCATCGGGCGTGACGTGCCTATAAATACCGTTTTGCTCACTGCAGTCCAGTACTCTTTGCTGTTGCACATTTGTGATACTAAATTTCTCGTGGTAGGTTCTTCCCCAAAGTGGAACATGACGTGTTCTGCGTTTTCTCACTCCGTGGTACACATTGGGCAAAGAGGATCTTCCTCTATCCTACACTTCCATAAATACTTTTTGAAATCGTCATGTCCACTCAGTATCTAAGTGAGATGGTAGTTAAGTTCACCGTGATTCCCCTCATTCCATTGAGCTACGTTCCAAACTAGCGTGAAGATCCAACGCCCTTTACTCGAGGCCTCCCACCGTTCTTGCCACTCAGCTATTGTTTGTGTCCTTGCTCTTTTCTTGACTTCTTCAGATGGTCGCTCCATATTAGTGTTATACAGATGGGCCATTTCGCTTGCCAGTAAGTCCACTGGGATTTTCCGATAAGCACTTTCTATCTTTAAAGCAGCAAGTCGGTATGCTGCTAATATATCTTTTTGATGGGTCCGTTTAAATCCATACCACACTGGTGCTGCGTAGAGTATTATTGAGCTGGTTACTGTGGACAATAGCTAACGTGTAGCTTCGCTCGGACCACCAATGTTAGGCATTATT
Organism: Eurosta solidaginis; assembly: GCF_040869045.1. Taxonomy (NCBI): domain Eukaryota; kingdom Metazoa; phylum Arthropoda; class Insecta; order Diptera; family Tephritidae; genus Eurosta; species Eurosta solidaginis. The sequence continues at coordinate 213,526,308 of NC_090324.1, read as the reverse complement.
CGCATAAGTTCTCCATTAACTATGGTAACTTTCTATCCCACCTCTCTGAAGTGCTCTTTGAAAGTTAACTTAGAGTCAACGTGAACTCCTAAATATTTTAGAGAATCATTTGAAATGCTTTGATGATCCCCGATATTTAAGACTAACTCGTTCTCCTACCGTTTGGAGCTTACTAATACCACTTCCGTCTTTTGGCTAGCCAAATCCATTCTCGTATAGGTCAGCCATTCCTTCACTCTTCCTACGGCGTCATTACATAATGCTTGAAGCAGGTCCAATTCCTTGGCCACTACTACCACTGCAATATCATCAGCATATGCCACAACTTGCGGGTTTTGTGTTAGATCAATTTTTAGCACCCTGTCATACATTACATTCCAAAGCGTAGGACCGAGAACAGATCCCTGTGGAGCCTCAAGTGATTTTGTACTCTTTTGCTCCTTGATCCGTGTCAAAAGGAAGTACTCTGCCTTTATGATAGCTACATATTATTCTGCGTAAGTAAGCTTGTGTGCCGAAGCTTCACAGAACTGCATCTGCATCCAGTTCGCAGTGTTAAAAGCATTTTTGATGTCCAACGTAATCAGTGCAGAGAACTTACTTATTTTGGCATCCAGAGATAGCTTCTCTTCACTATCTTGAAGCACCTTTGCTAATCTGTGTATGGCATTGGACTCAGCTTGGAATACATTCATCAGGAGGTCGGAATGATTGGCTTATCTGTAGATGTTTTGGGTATATCCCAGCTCCAGTTCCATTTTCCATTTTCGAGCCGTCGGTGTATATTTTGATGCCGCTGCCATTACCTAGGCCTACTTTCAACTCCTCCATTGAAGGATATCGTAAGTTCTGAACCTGGAAGTCCAAAGACCCTATGATGTGGTCGGTTTTGGATGTTAGGTCGTTTATTATTATGATTAATTGTTCCTTCGTCATATCGTCCAGAATCGTCGGGTATCCTTGCATAGCTGTTTTCGACATGTTGGAGCTCCTCTAGCGACAATCCCTGCACGAAAACTTGTAGAGGCGTCAATTGAAAGATTACATTTAGCGCTTCCTGATGCGCGCTGCTCACGGCGCCTGCTATTCCTAGCATGCCAGCCTTGATACCTTCCCGATCCTCTGTTGATAATCTTTTTTGTCTAGTCCCTTCCACCAGACTACAACTCCATATGTTAGTATCGGTGTCTGTGCTGTACATGCCATGATTGATATGTGGTCCCAGTCCCCAGTTCCGCCCAAAGCCCTTTTGCAGGTATAATATGCTACTAGAGCTTTCATTGATCTCATTTCAACTTTCCTTCTCCAGCTATATTTGGAATCGAGTTTGCCAAGATATTTCGTTTCCGAAGATAAGTTTAACGTTGTACCGTTTAGCCTCGGTAAGTTAAAGGAGGGTTCATTTGCCTTTGTCGTGAACAGGACAAGTTCGGTAAACCCAATTTATTTTGCTTTGCCCATCGCGAAATGTCGCAAAGTGCCGTTTTCTTGAGATCTCTGATAGTTGGCAAGAATTCGCCTGTGGCAGAAGAGCCTTTCAGATGGCCTCCGCCTGTACGTTGTTGAAAGCGTATTCTTTGCAATTCAGTGAGTTCTCAAAGACACTGACTGCCTCATGAAGGACACTTTCAACTGATTTGCCTTCTTGGTATGCGCAGAGCTGCATCCATCTGCCACAGATTGGCATTGCTTTCAATATGTGCATCGATAAAGCTCTCCAGTGTTTTAAGTATAAAGGAGGAGAGGCTTTTTGGCCTATAGTCTTTGGCTGCCGAGTGGTTAAGTATTCCTGCTTTAGTAATGAAAACCACCAGTACACTTCTCCAGATTTCGGGTACATAACCATCTTGTAAGCATTTTGAGAAAATGCCATGTAGATGTGGTATCAATTCGTCACAAGCGGCTTGTAACATAGCCGGTATCACGGACGATGTCCGTGACGTCGGTTTCCGGAGGATATAGGTGGTTTTCTGGCATGGTCCTGCCTATCGCATCCCTGCATCCCGGAAAGTGTGCCTCCATCAAGATTTCTAGAGTTTCCTGATTGGAGATGGTCCTTGAGACATTAATTTCCTTATGCTACCAGGGGCTAAACTAAGTTCTGATAGTAGTCTTGATGTCTCATTTGTTATCGCCAGGTTCTCACAGTGTTGTTCCCATGATATCTTTTTTTCTCTTCCTGATGCAGATTTTGTATTTGTTAAAGCTACATCTGTAAACATCCCAGCCCTTTTCCAACCAGCTATGTTTGGCTTTGTTGAAGAGTTTTTTTGTTGTTGACCTGAGTTGGCTTAGCTCGGCGTGCCACCACGTAGTCTTTGGTTTTGCCCGTGGTCTAATAAAGGGACATCAGACTTCAAAAGTGTTTTTGTTGATGCCAGTTTGTAAGATACTACTTCAGAAAATTTATTACAGTCTGTTTTTGGTGGATTTCTGTATGGCCGGGGAACTTCCACTTGCGTTTGTATCGCTCCTCCCCCATAGCTCACGATGGCGTCGCAGCCGATAACAAAGTCTGTTCCATGCGCTTCCGCGAACTCCACAAGTTTTCGAACAGGTATCGGTGGTGGTGTGTCTCCTCGTAGGCGAAGTATGCGGACGACCGGAGCACAAACATGATATTTTTGAATATCTCGATACCTGCTTCACTTAGCGGCGACTTTTTTTTCAAAGGTCGCTTTCTATTCATTGTATGCATTATGTGTTCCAACTATGAGTCAAATCGGAACTCAAATACGATCTTTTTAATATATCGACCCTTGCGCCAGGTAGCGGCGATTTTTTTTCATAGGCCGCTCTCTATTCATGTATGTATTATGTGTTCCATGCGCCACCTATCGCAGTTTTTCCTTTTTATTGCATTGTCATCGGATTCTGAACTATATTCCAAATTTTAAGCTTGCAGCTTATGGGGAAGTTACTTAAATTTTAATTAGAAAATTCGTTCAGAGCGGCCGCCCAGCCGGCTGCTACACAGAGTCAAGCTAAATAAAACCACTTAAAAAATTATAAATAGGATTAATTTATTCGCGTTGGATGAGTTGTCTGCTCCAATATATAAAACGAACGGATATGACATAATAAATAAAAGAAATAATGTATTGTGACGAATATTAGCAACACTAAGAGATATTATCATCTCTAAGCGGATACTAAGCAGTGACTCGTATTCACATCAACAAATCAATAATTATGTCCACTCATATGTCCATACGAGCAGCGGAGAAGAGACGCACAAACACATGCATATATCTTATCTGAGATGCTCCCAAAAGTAGGCAATTATCTGTGGAAGTGTCACTGACATATACACGCGCATATGAGAAGCTATATACGTGAATCTGTAGTTATAATTTTATAGAAGTAACTAAGTAAATTCTGGAAGCGCCTAGAAGTATGCGAACGAGAAATCACAGAGTATAAAAGGCAGCAACAGTAGAGGCACGACAATCAGTTTGATTTAAGCAAGCTATCAATTGCGAAGATCAGTGTTATTGTGAAGTACTTTAATAAAGCCATTTTGCATTATTGAATAGTGGAGTTATTTATTCAGCAGTTTAGTTATTCGGACGTTATTAGAAGGTTGCAAATAATAGGAATTGCAGTAAATTCGTTGCAATTAATGTCAGAAGAGGGATAGTTGAATAAATTCCTAAGATTTCGAGTGCAAAAAGGACATGGCAAAGTGGAGTGAATTGAAGATCCTGCAATTGATGAAAGAGTTGGAGAGCCTTGGATTGAATACAACCGGCAATAAACTCGAACTTCAGGCAAGACTACAAGAGGCAATGGAAGCAGAAGGAATTAACGCGGAAGAGTATGTCTTTAATTTTTCATGATGGCGACGAGACAACAACAAAAATTGAGGAGAAAAACGAAGCACCGCAGACAATGGCGAACACAGACTTGAACACAATATTAGCTGCAATATCTGCACAAACGTCGACAGTAACATCCAAGATGGAAAAACAACTAGAATCACAGGAGACAGGATTAACATCGGAGATTGAGGCACAAGAAATGCGCATTTCGGAAATGTCGTCACAAATATCAACCGATATGGCATCCCAACTGGAAACGCAGGAAACCCGTACAACATCATAATTGGAAGAACAGAATACATATTTGGAATCTCAACTGAAAGCGCAAGAGGCCAAATGTCGGCACAAATTCGAAGAACAGGATACAAAAATTTTACAATTCGAGGACGTTAAAGGAGAGGCGTTAAAAGGTCGTATGGAGCAGTTACAACTAAACCGCCCAGCTGTGCCAGCGAGCAGTCCGAAGGTAAAAACTCCATCTTTTGACGGCTCTGTTCCTTTCCAGTTGTTCAAGCTTCTATTTGAGAAGACGCAAACAGTGAACAACTGGAATTCTGAAGATAAAGTTGCTGCACTGTTCGTAGCATTGAAAGGGCCTGCAACTGAAATTTTATAGACTATTCCAGAGTGCGAACGGAACAGTTATGAAACATTGATGGCCGTTGTCGAGAGACGTTATGCAAGCGAGCACAGGAAACAGATATATCAAATAGAGTTGCAAAATAGCTAACAAAAAGCGAATGAGAATTTGCAGGAGTTTGCGTCTGATGTCGAAAGGCTTGCACATTTGGCAAATGCGGACGCACCCGTGGAATACACTGAAAGGGTAAAGATTCAGAGCTTTATAAATGGCATACGGGACATCGAAAAGAAGCGAGCCACATACGCAAACCCAAAGCAAACATTTGCTGAAACGGTATCCCATGCCTTGACTAAGAAAACGGCATCACTATTGAGTAAACCAGCATACAAAGCTCATCGTGTGGAAGTGGAAACGCCAGAGTGGGTAGACACAATTTTGGAAGCACTGAAGGGATCACAACAGAAAAATACCTGAGTTATGAAATTTTTCCAGTGCGGCAACCCAGGTCACATTGCACGTCATTGCAGCACCGGTCCTAATAATCCAACAATGTGGGTGTCCGTAAGCGCAAATCTCCAAGTCCAATCAATCGTTAAACTAAAGAGAGTCAGCCGCAAGGTGCGACAGCTGGCTCCCTCAATTGAATGCCCCATAATCTCTATTTCGAAAATTGGAAGAAAGTCAAACAATCTTACTGTTGGAGGACATGTGGATGGAAAAGAACGTTTACTGACTATAGATACGTGTGCATCTCATTCCATCATTCGATCAGTCTTAGTCAACAAGAAGATAAGACCATTGCTTGGAGCAATATTACATACAGCCACGGGAGAGGACACCCACGTAATTGGAGAAGTAGAATGTGAAGTAGCAATTAGGAACGTCACGGTAGTACACAATTTCATAGTGGCAGAGATTGTTGATGAAATCATAATTGGAGTGGACTACTTAACCGTTCAAGGCATCAAGATCTATATGCAAAAAAGACGATGCGATATAAGAACATGGATTTGCCACTTAATTTCCGCTACGAGAGTGGCCACATCATTAAACGAGTGCTGGTGGAAGAGAGTCAGCAAATACCTCCAAAATCAGTAGCAGTCGTCTGGGCAAAGGTTGATGGAGATTGTGGGACAAAGAGATTGTGGGTTGTCAAAGCAGCAAACAAACCAGCACCGAACATTCTTTTGGGAAAAACCCTGGCTATGACAAAACCAGATGGGCGTATTCCTGTAAGAGTACTCAGTGAGTTCAATTGACCACTCCAATTTACCAAAGCAGCTATTTTGGGAAGATGCCAAGAGGCTGAAGTAACTATTAACTAGCTCCAGGAACACGTTTCATCTAGTAATACTGATATTTCAAATGACATCACGGCATGGACGGAGGAGCTAGAGGAAGATTATCAAAGTAAGGCAAAGCCTCTGCTCCTAAAGTACGCAAACATATTTGACCAGGATGGTTCCAAACCAGGCCGCACCAATATTGTGAAACATCAAGTTGACCCTGGAGACGCGAGGCCGATATGTCAAGCTCCTCGTAGTGTTCCACTGGCGAAGCGAGAGGTTGTGAGTCAATTCGTACAAGAAATGAGCGACAGCGGCGTCATCGAACCATCAGCTAGTCCATGGAGCTCACCTGTGGTACTTGTGAAGAAGAAGGATGGGAAAATGAGGTTTTGCGTGTACTACCGCAAGTTGAACGACGTCACGAAAAAGAATAGCTACCCATTGCCAAAAATTGACGACACTCTGTACACGCTCTCCGGTACGAAATGGTTTTCCACACTGGACTTGAGAAGTGGCTACTGGCAAGTGGAGGTCAAGGAGGAAGACAAAGAGAAATCAGCCTTCAGCGTCGGAGATGGTCTTTGGCAATTTACAGTAATGCCTTTTGGACTTTGTACCAGCACCAGCTACTTTTGAGATACTCAAGAATCAGGCATTGAAAGGAATACTTTGGAAAACATGCTTGCAGCACCTAGATGAAATTCAACATATTGTACAAGAACTTTGATGAGCATCTTAAAAACTTGGAGGAAGTTTTCCAGAGAATAGCTGGCACTGGTCTGAAACTGAGTCCCAAAAAGGGCGCGCTATTTAAAAAGGAAGTAAATTATTTGGGTCACAAAGTAACGACAGAGGGCATCTGCACTGCGAACGAAAAGATACAGGCTGTAAAGGACAACAGAACCTACAGGAATTGAGAAGTTTCCTTGGGCTGTGCACATATTACCTCCGATTTGTACCAAACTTTTCCAGTGTAGCGCATAGCCTCCATGAAAAAATAAATCGGTTGAATGGAAGAAGTAGCAAGAAGTGGCTTTCCAAACATTTAAGGAGCCTTTGTGCACTGCCCCAATGCTGGCATATCGTATTCCAGGAGCAAAATTTATTCTAGATACAAATGCGAGTGGATATGCTATGGGAGGCGTTCTGTCACTACTGATTGATAGACAGGAGGAGGAAGTTGCATATTACAGCCGTTCAATTGGAAAACCAAAGAGGAACTACTGCGTTACACGTGGAGAGCTGTTGGCATTGGTAGTTTGGAATGCAAGCACTGTTCAAAAGCCGTTGCTAAAGAAGACATTATAGATATCCGGCTAATGACTATAACGTGTACGGATGAATGGGACAAGGAACAACTAAGAAAGTGTCAGCTAGAAGATACTGATTTGTCACATGTTATGTAAAGGCTCGAACGAAACGAAAGGCCAAATTGAGACGAGATGTCAGCAAAGAGTCCTATTGCGAAATCATATTGAGCACAGTGGAACAGTTTAGAATTGTTATCCGGTTGCTTTCATCGAGTATGGGAGAGTAAGGATGGTCAATGCAAGCAGAAACTGATAGTGGTTCCCAGAAAGATGATTCCTGACGCGTTCAGCGAGCTGCATAATGATCCAATCGGAGGTCGTCTTGGAATCACGAAGACGTTCGAGAAGATTAAACAGAGAGGGGTGGTTGCCGTCAGTCAGTCACTGAGTGGATTGCGAACTGCGAGGTTTTTAGCAGAGCGAAAGGCCCAAAACCCGAAGCCATGGCCAGATGAAGCAATATAACTCAGGTGCGCCATTTGAAAGCATCGCTATGGCTGTCGCAGGTCCGTTTTCTACTAGCAACCGCGGAAACAAATACGTACTGGTGATTATGGCTTATTTCAGTAAATGGCCAGAGGTATACCCAATCCCAAATCAAGAAGGGGAAACAGTAGCAGAAGTGTTTATGAACAATTGGGATGCAAGGTATGGTGTACCAATAGAGTTATATTCTGACCAAGGCAGGAATTTCGAATCAGCTGTGTTCCAGGAAATGTGTAAATCATTGGGCATTCGAAAAACTTCGACAACTGGATTCCATCCTCAATCCGATGGTATGGTGGAACCTTTCTATACAGCCTTGGAGGAGCATTTAAGGAAAGTAGTAGACAAGTACCATAAGGAGTGGGATATCTTCATACCATTGTTTTTGATGCATGAGACAACGGGCCAAAGCCCTGCAAAAGTAATTTTTTGAAATGACCTTCGACTGCCAGCTGATTTGAAGTTTTGGATAGATGCCGATGCGGAGAGAAATATCAAGAAGTCCACTGGTGTTTTGGAAGAAGAACTGAGAGAGATATACATGATCTTTTAAGGCAATGGGCAAAGATTATGAGTGACAAGATGAAAGCCAGATACGATAAAGCAATTAATTAGGAAGGTTTTAAGGAAGGAGATTTGGTGCTGTTATACAACCCACAACGAAAAAAATGTTTGTCCCCGAAATAGCAGCGTAATTGGGAAGGCCCATGCAAAGTTGGAAAACGGATCAACGATGTAGTTTACCGCATACAAACCATTGGCAAACCACGAACCAAAATCAAAGTGGTTCATTTGGAAAGGCTGACAGTATTTAGATCGAGAGATTTGTCTGATCGTGACGATCGGACTTAGGTGGAGGGCAGTGTGACGAATATTAGCAACACTAAGGGATACTATCATCTCTAAGCCGATACTAAGCAGTGACTCGTATGCACATCAACAAATCAATCACTATGTCTGCCCATATGTCCATACGAGCAGCGGAGAAGAGGCGCACAAATACATGCATGTACCTTAGGTTAGGTTAAAGTGGCTGCCTCCGCTGTCCGAGCGGAGACTCACGTAGGCCGTTGTGTTACCACGCGGGGGGCCCCTATTTCATATTACCCTACTTTCGAAGAAGAAGAAAGTTTAGACCCCACTGAAGCTAAACCAGCGCGTTTGCCTAATGAAACGCAAGATTTCGTTTGGGTTTATAGATTCAAGCTCCGCAAGGCACCAAAAAGAGTGTCTGTGGAGTCATTGGTACCTGGTTTTTGACAGTGCGGGGCAGTGGCACAGATAGTACTCAACGCTTTCTATCTCCTCCTCATCCCTACAGCTGCGACAGAAGTCATTTGTCTGCAGGCCCATATAGGCACCGTGAGTGCCCATGAGACAGTGACCTGTAAGAAGGCCCACTAGTGGGCTTTTAGAGATACGGTTTAACAATATCACCGATCGCGATCTCTTTTCATCCAGCTTAGGCCAGATTTGCTTGGATATACTACATGTAGATTCTTTGGCCAATCTGGCGTTTGTCCGATCCGTGAAAAGAGATCTCAGGTAGTATTTGCAAGTTTTTAGAAGAGGGCTGGCCCAACCAGCGGAGGTTATTGTTTGCAGGTTGGTGCCTTCTCTAGCTAGCTCGTCCGCGGCGCAGTTTTCTGAGATGTAACAGTGGCCAGGAACCCATATTATGCCTAGGTTGCAATATTCAGCTAGTTTGTTGAGGATATCTCTGCACTTCAATGCCACTAGTGACGAGGTGTTACTGCACTGCAGAGATTTTATGGCAGCTTGGCTGTCAGAGAAAATTGAAATAGAATTGGTGACATGCAGGTTAGCAAGATAGAGGGCTGCTTCCCATACAGCTATGAGTTCAGCCTGAAAAACATTGCAGTGATCGGGTAAGCGAACTCTCTCGCTTAGATTGAGCTTCTCCGAGAATATTCCGCTGTCGACTCTGTTGTTTAGTTTAGAGCCATCTGTAAAAACGGAGAATTCGTGTGATGCCGGCTACACGCCGTTTGCACACTCGTTCCTATCTGGGATTCTTGTGGAAAATTTGTTGTCCCAGCAAGGGGACGATGTTGTATAGTCCAATTTCAAGAAGAATTCGGGGACATGCTTCAGAATCCGGGTGTGACCAAACCTGCAGTGCCTCCATGGTTCGATAGCGTTGAGCCTTGCCGCGTTGCAGAAGGCACAGTATCTACCATATAGATCAGTTGGGAGAAGGAAGAATATGGTTTCAAGGGCTTTGGTGGGAGTGGAGGGAAGGGCACCGCTGGTAAGCATTGCCGCCATCGTCTGCACTCTCGTGACTTTGCTCTTGTTGGATTCGATATCGAGAAGAGTATGGGTCTCACCACTGCCCTGTAGATCCATTTCGCTTCCAGTCAAGCTTCCTGTCTAGAATAACTCCGAGATATTTAACCTCGGTAGAGAGTTTGATTTCCCTCCCGTTTAGGGACGGGAGGGTAAATTCCGGTATAATGCGTTTGCGTAAAAAGCACCATCTCAGTTTTTTCACTGCTGATGCTGAGTCCGCATTCCATAGACCAAGTGTTTGTTAGATCAAGAGAATTTTGCAAGAGTTCGCCAAGCACCGAAAGGTGTTTGCAGGTAGCTGTCAAGGCTATGTCATCGGCATATGCAATGATTTGGCATCCGGCGGGCTGTAGTATAGATATCAGAGCGTTCACCGTCAGTTTCCATAGTAGAGGAGAAAGAACGCCACCTGGGGGTTCCTCTGTTGGTTTACCTTATTAACGATGCGCTGCCCAGCTCAGAGATAATGATTCTCTTGTTTAGAAGGAGCTCGACGAATTTCACAAGAGGCTCTTCCACCCCTAGTGAACGTAGATATTTTGTGACCGCTGCAGGGAGAATGTTTTTGAAGGCTCCTCTTATGTCGAGAAAAATACCCAGCGTAAATTCTTTAAAGGCAAGACCCTTCTCTATCTAATTAGTGATAGCATGTAGAGCTGTCTCTACGAATTTGCCCTTAGAGTAGGCGTGTTGGTTGTTGGAGGTTAGTGCCTTATTTGCCGATCGTCTAATATAGGCGTCCGTTCTAGAACTTTTAGGAGGAAAGAGGTCAGACTTATTGGTCTGAAATCCTTTGGACTGTTGCCCGATATCCTGCCTGCTTTAGGTATGAAGACTACCTTTGCCTTGGTCCATTCCGTGGGGATATAGACCAGGTTGAGGCAAGCCTTGTAGATTTTATCTGGCAGCGAGCTTATAAGATCGCTTGCAGCTTGCAATTCAGCGGGAAATATTCTATCCGTTCCCGGAGATTTGAATGGTTTAAAGGACTTGATTGCCTAGATAACTCCTTTTTCGCTTACAATGTGGTCCAGGTGCCGAAACGGCCCTGGGTTCGATTGCGTGTTTAAGAGGTATGGTTGTGATCTGCAGCCTGGAAAGTGAGTGCTGATCACGGTTTCCAGAATTTCCGTACTAGAAGTGGCCCATTCTCCGCTCGTTGTGCGAATGCAGCTTGGAGGTACGGTGTTTTTGGAGAGGACTTTTCGTAGGCGATTGGCGTCTGAGACTTCTTCGATATCATTGGTGAAGTTCTTCCAGGAGTCCCTTTTGGCCTTCTGGATTAACTTCTTAAAAGACTTTAAGGCGTCCTTATAATGGGACCAGATTCCAGTGCGCTTAGCCTCGTTAAAGAGTTTTCCGCTGTTTTTCCTCTGCTCGGAGATTTCCTGGTTCCACCAATAGGGTTTTTTTTTTACCCCTTACCTTAATCTCCGGGCAGGCTACTGTGAAGGCAGCGTTACAAGATTTGGTGATAAGATCTACTGCTTCTTCTATTTTTGACGATGAGTCTAGCTCACCGTGAGAAGCAAATGTTGTGTCTAAAGGAGGCGCTTCATTAGTTTTAGCGGTAGGCTTGTCCTACCGTGAGAAGCGTTCTTTAAGAGAGTAGAGGATAGGACTTTTTTATAAAGGTTCCAGTCCGTACATCTCCTATTCCTTAAGCCACCCTAGGCGGTGTACGCAAGGGCAGAGTGAAAATGATATACATATGATCAGAGTAGGAGTTTTCGTTGGAAACTTTCCAATTTTTTACAAAGTCAGAGAATGCCCCAGAAACTAGAGTAACATCTAGAACCTCCTTCCTGTTTGAGGTGCTGAAAGTTCGTTTGTCTTCAGAGTTGCAAATACTTAGATTGTTACTTATAATAGAATCAAAAAGAGACTTACCCCTTTTGTTAATATCGGTAGAGCGCCAAGCAGTATGATGTGCATTGGTATCGGCCCCAATTATAATCGGGAACCCTTTACTGTGGGCCTCCCGTACCGCTTTACATCGCCGGTTGGGCGATCGTGCGAAAGGTATGCGGACATCAGCCAAATTGTTTGACCCTGTAGCTCTAGGCTAATACAAGTAAAGTCCTCGTCGCTAAAAAGAAATAGTAAAATAAATACTAGATTTTTCTTTATTAGAATACAATATCTGATTCTACCTGTCACGGGCGGAGTCACCAGCCGGTAGTCCTTAGAAAAGAGTCCACAGACTTTGCTGCGAACGACCCAAGGCTCATGGACTAGAACGGCTTCCTCATACGTTGTGCTGAGGCGTAAGTTTAGGGCAGCCGAGGCTGCGTTAGAGTGGTGCAGGTTTATCTGCAGTACCTGCGCGCCCGTTAAGGTTCGTTTGCGGCATCGACGTCCATCCTCTGCTGATCCGCATCGTCGGATGCCTCCTCTACGATAGTATCGTCGAATTCGGCATCCGACGGGTTAGATTCCAGCAGAAGCTGGTCGTCCATGCCCGTAAAGAACTGTCCCGCAAACTCGTATACCGAGAGTGTATCGCTCTCGGAATCCGGAGTGCTGAGTGCCAGTTCGATATCGGCCCCATGTCCACTCAAGGTGTTGCATGGGTCCATGAGATTTGTTGTGGCGGTTTCGGGTTCGCTCGAGGCGGTATCCCCAATCACCAGATCCTCCGGCGCGGTGGTGGTCCCTTCCCCAGTGCCATGGGCAGCAGATCCACTCGGGGTGTTTCTGTCTGACCCCTCGCCCTGAGGTACAGGCTTACCCTCGTCCGGTGTTTCCTCCTTCGTACCATATAGCTTGTCTGAGATGCTCCCAAAAGTAGCAATTATCTCTGGAAGTTTCACTCACATATACACGCGCATATGAGAAGCTATGCACATGCATCTGTAGTAATAATTTTATAGCAGTAACTAAGTAAACTCTGGAAGCGCCTAGAAGTATGCGAACGAGAAATCACAGAGTATAAAAGGCAGCAACAGTAGAGGCACGACAATCAATTTGATTTAAGCAAGCTATCAGTTGCGAAGATAAGTGTTATTGTGAAGTATTTTAATAAAGGCCATTTTGCATTATTGAATAGTGGAGTTATTTATTCAACAGTTTAGTTATTCGAACGTTAGTAGAAGGTTGCAAATTAGAGGAGTTGCAGAAAATCCGTTACAGTATAAACTTTTAAAATAATTATTGTAAAATGTAAAACATAAGAGAAAAAATAACAGAAAATGCTGAAAAAAAGTTACATAAAATGCATCAAACTTGTAAATCGAGTTTCGGTTGGATGAATCGCTTGTTCCTTTTCTCAAAACCTATGGAATATGGAATAAAAAAGGGAAGCAATGTAGAAATATAAAAAGAGAAGAAAAGAAAAGAAACAAAACGAAAAGAAAAGAAAAGAAAAGAAAGAAAAAGAAATGAAAATTCTGAACTTGGACTTCGTTGGATGTGGCGTTTGCTCTATTATATAGCGAACGGAAATTGGAATAGAAAATAAAATTCAGTACTCACACATTTTTAATAATACTATGGGGACGGACTCCGAAATAAATATTTTGAAAGAAAAAAGAGTTGAAAGAAAAAAAAAACAGAAAGAAGAAAGAAATAATATTTCGAGAACGAGGATGAAATAAACAGAAACAAACTTTACTTATTAAGAAAAGAAAGAAAAAAAGAAAAGAAAAAAGAAGGAAGGAGAACGAAAAAAGTGAAGAAAAAATATATATGTAAGCCACATGAAATTAAAAAAATTAGAAACCTTTTAACATACAGGAATAAAATAGAGAAGCAAAAGTCATATAAAATGAAAAGAAAAGGTAATTAGTCGACTTGAAAGTCCGATTTTGACGATTCGGTTCCTTTTCCAATTAAGCCGGACGGAATTGGAAAAAAAAGGGAAGGAACAAAGAAAGGAAATAGAATAATGGATGAAATAACCGCTTACCTTGTTAAACAATAAGTCCGAAAAAGAAAAGAGAATAAAAATTTGATATAAATACTGGAAGGAAAAGAATAGAAAATTAACATGAAAGTAAAACAGTTTAATATCGGCCTAATTTTTCGCTTTAGATGAGTCGTCTGCGCTAGTATATAAACTGAACGGATATGAAATAAGAAATTAAGGCATTTATTTATAAATTTTTGATATTACAATGAAAAGAAAAAAGTGACACACAGACCTCAAAACTATCTTACACTTTTCGGTTTCACTGAGTCTTCTGCTCCTTTATTTAAATAAAACGGAATCAAAAAAGAAAAGAAATAATTACTTTCTGGTTTTATTATTTAAAAAAGAAGAAAGAAAAGCAAATTAAAAAAAGAAAATAAAAGAAAAAAATGGAAATAATCAGTGAGCCAAATAATTTATTTGTTAAACAGAAAAAATCTGCAATAGAAAACAAAATTAGTCCTAAAATTTTGATCTAACTACTGAAGAAGGAAGAATATAAAAAACGCTTCCCAAGGCAGCCGATTTTATGTACCGGAGCGACGCGGGATTTTTGCCGACCAAGGTCAGTCAAAAAAATGAATTACCGGCGACCACATAAAAACAACTGGTACCATGAAGAATGCTACGCTGCAACCAAAAGAAAAGACGCTGCCTACAGGGCTACGTTAAAAGCTAGCGCAATAAGAAAATTGCGTGAACGCTATCGCGAGTTGAAAAGGTAAGCGAGATTCCTTTTCGGGAAGAAAAAAGCAGAGAAAGAAAGGCATATGTGCGAGACGCTTGAACTGCTAGCCACCAGGAGTAACGTCCGAAAGTTTTATCAAAAAATTCGGCCACAGAGAGAAAGTTTTAAAACCTGGGCAAACTCTTGTAAGAGCGAAAACGGCGACTTTGTAACTGATGTCCAGAGAGTACTTAGATTATGGAGGGAACACTTCTCTGCTCTCCTAAATTGAGACAACGATTTACCGCACACAGACGACGAAGCCGATGCCGCAATCGATGATGATGGAATAAATGTCCTCCAACCTGTTTATGACGAGGTCAGAATAGCAATAACCATATTGCAAAACAAAGAGGCCACGGGCGCTGATGGATTGCCTGCTGAGCTACTAAAATACGGCAGCGACGAGTTGGTAATGCGCATGCATCAGCTTCTTCGCAAAACATGGGCGGACGGGTGCGTGCCCGACGATTGGAATCCAAGTGTTCTTTGCCCAGTACACAAGAAGGAGGATACTGCAAACTGCACCAACTATCACAAAATCAGCCTTCTTAATATCGCATATAAGGCCCCGTCAAGTGTATTGTGCGAAAGATTGAAGTCCACCGTGATTCAACTGGTTGAACCTTATCAGTGCGGCTTCAGACCTGGTAAATCTACTATCGACCAGATTTTTACAATGCGCCAAATTTTGGAAAAAACTCTCGAAAAAAGAACCGACACAGGTCGCCTCTTCGTCGCTTTTAAAGCCGCCTTCGCCAGCACGAAAAAGAGCTGCCTATATGCCGCTATGTCCGAATTTGGTTTCCCCGCAAAACTTATACGGCTGTGGAAAATGACGTTGAGCAGTAACACCAACAATATTCATCGGCTTAACACCCGCGCCATTAGTTCTGCTTACTCCAAACTGGAAAATGAGAGGCAAATAATGGTTTGATGGCGAATGAGGACAAAACCAGCTGTCGTCGATCAAAGAGTCAGTGCGTATGCGCATTGGCAACCACGCTACTGTTTGCAGCCATCATTTCGAAATAGTAGAAGACTTCGTTTATTTGGGAACCAGCATCAACACTAACAACAACTTAAGCTCTGAGATCCAGCGAATAATAATTCTTGCCAATTAATGCTACTTTGCTTGAAAAGTAAAGTCTTCTCTCGGCAAACGAAAATCATACTCGATAAGTCACTTATCGTAACCGTCCTGCTATATTGTGCAGAAGCATGGACCATGACAACATCAGCTGTGGTGGCCCTGGGAATATTCGAGGAAAGTTCTTCGAAAGACTTATGGACCCCTAGGCGCTGGCGATAGCCAGTACCGAAGAAGATTTAACGATGAGCTGTACGATCTCTAGGCAGACATCAACATAGTAAAGCGAATTAAAACGCTGCGGCTGCGCTGGCTAGGCCATGTTATGCGAATTAAAGCTGACGCTCCGGCCAAGAAAGTGTTTCTGTCGGAAACCGCTAATGGAAGCCGAGCTAGAGGGCGGCCCCCACTCCGCTGGAATGACCGGTGGCGCCGGTTGGCATAGAGAAGAAGGGACTGACGCGCTTTGTTGGACGGCCATAAACGTTTAAACGATTAAGCGCCAATTAAGTAAGTAAGTATGTAAAGGCTGCCGTTTTAGTGTAACCCCATTTAATTTGTTGGGTTGCTCCCACAAATTGCCATCCCCCCAGCAAATCCTTGCAGCGGAACTGCGCCATATTCTCCTGCTCTTGGAAGTTGTAGAACCCAATGCGGGGCCTGTGCCTGATCCCGGTACAGAGAAATGGTTTTGCTCCGTTTGATGGAAAATAATCTTTTTAGGACGGTCACACTCTTCTCAATGTATCACGTGTAAGGGGCGGTTGCACCGAACGTGATGTTCTGAGCTAGACCCAAATCTGTACGTCCTCGTAACTCTTACTCCGGCACTAGCATTTCAGTAGGTCAAGGAAACATACTCTTAGTCCCTACCAGCTTTGGCACCGTTTGCCAGCACAGAATATATATGTTTGCAACATCTGACCATTACAGCTCCTTCAATTTACGGTGGCACTTTCTCCCCGACAGTTCTCATTGGGCCATGCTGCCAGGCTTCAAACGCAGCTACACCTGGTACCCCTTTGCTTACCCAGGGACGTTCAGAGCCATAGCTACAACAGCACTTGCGTCCTGGACTCCCTCAATTCAGGCGTAGTCACCCGTCACTTACCTCAAAATCGAAGCCGTCTCCCCCGTTGCACTTTAGAATACTGCAATTAAAATCTAATGGGCTAGTAGTTGGGTAGATAGTTGATTTTTTGAAGCGGCATAACATCCGCATTGGAGAGATCCAAGAGACCAAACTCACGACAAGATCTGCTTTTCAGTCCTGCTCTGGGTATAACGTGTCCAGAAAAGATCCCGAGAGTAGTCAGTGCAATATAAGACGTTAAATAAATGTCACCTCTAAGCTGAAATTGGTAAGCTGTGGTCGACCGTAAGGTCCCTATCGGACCCGACTAAGCACAATAACAAATTCTCCATTGTTTTGGCGATAAAGTGCTGTCGAATGCGAAAAAATGCACGAGCGACAATATGTAAATATTCTGCTGTTGACAAAGTCAGACAGCAGGCCAACAGATGCAAATACAGAGCGTCCCCAATTACCATCATCGCCAAAGAGGTTGAAGATGCCATCCTTCATGCTAAACCATTTAAAACAGTAGGCCCAGATGGCATAGCCATGCGGATGCTTAAAAAAATAGGCAGTGAGGGATTTATTTATCTAGCGCATGCCTTCAGCCTGTCCCTATCCACGTTCGAAACCAGCTAAGTAGCCAAGACACTTGAAGCTTTCTACTTCCCTATCTCA
The DNA here is from genome assembly GCF_040869045.1 of Eurosta solidaginis. Lineage (NCBI taxonomy): Eukaryota > Metazoa > Arthropoda > Insecta > Diptera > Tephritidae > Eurosta > Eurosta solidaginis. Next base: position 213,509,026 of record NC_090324.1, on the reverse strand, counting down.
CTGCCAATTTGCGTATTGCCAATCATAAACATTTAGAAAGCTATATAGTACTACCACGGCGCCAACGCCATAGACACGCAAATAAAGTGCGGACTAAATAAAAACCCCCACCATATGACAATACTCGTTGCCCTAGATCTGTCAAAAGCTTTTGATACGGTCAACCGCAAATTATCTGTCTGATCGGCTAGCATCGGTGCAATTCATCAACACAACATCTAAACCCAGAAGAATTAAACAACAATATCCCCACTCCTTTTCAACTTCTACATATTGAAGCTACCTTCACCACCAGCATCGCCAGTTAAATATAAGGAAATCTGAAACCCAACGGATATGAAATAAAAAATAAAAGGAATAATGTATAAACTGTTAAAATAACTATTGTAAAATGTAAAAGAAAAGAAAAATGAAACAAACTTGTAAATCGAGTTTCGGCTTGGATGAGTCGCTTGTTGCTTTACTTAATGGATATGAATATGGAATGAAAAAGAGAAGCAGGAAATAAAAAAAGATAAGAAAAGATAAGAAGAGAAAAGAAAAGAAAATAAAAGAAAACTCTGAATTTCCACTGCAATTTTCTGAACTTGAATTGTAATATTCGGACTGGAATTGTACATTTCTGAACTTAAACTGGAAAATGTATAGTTAAGCCGTACGAAATTTGAAATAGAAAAGAGAAGAATAGAAATTAAAAACATATGATATTTCTATGGAAAAAAAACTATTTATTTTATACTGAAAGGAATTTTAAATAGAAAAGAAATAAAAAACATGTGAAATAAAAAAGAAAATAATTTATTAGTGTTTAGTATATTTATTTGGACAAAACAGAAATGGAAAAAAGGAAAAGAAAAGAAATGAGAAAAATTTAAAGAAAAATAATATAAGGGTCACATAAAATTAAAAAAGAAGAAAATAACAGACAAAAGTCACATAAAATTAAAAACAAACTTATGATTGTACTTATGTTGTTGTAGCGATAAAGATACTCCCCGAAGGCCTTGGAGAGTGTTATCTATGTTGATGGTCCTTTTCCGGATGTAGATCCGGTACGTTCCGCACCATAAACGTACTAGCCCGACCATCTCGATAACGATTTGATATGACTACATGCAACTTTCTACGCCATAAAGCCCTCCCACCCCCTAGAGCCATCAGGAATTCGAGGTCGCCAGATCCTGGGGTGTTAATGAAGCGAGATTCGCCACGAGTAGGTGAGTTTGACAATTGGGTTGGAGAAGTTATATATTGCGATGGCAACCCCTAGAGAGGGTTGGGCTACACAACACCTTGAATCAATTTGGTATTTTAGTCGCCTCTTACGACAGGCATACTTACCGCGGGTACATTGCAAGCCCCCTAACCCACTTGGGCAATGATTCGATTTATAGTTTTTAGCTCTGACGATTCGACTGCTTCCCTAGTTACACCGAACGAAATTTTATAAAAAATATAAAAAAATTTACGATACTAATATTGGAAAAGAAGAAACAAAATTAACTAAGACTTTTCGGTTTGGCTCAATCTTCTGCCCCTTTATTATTTATTTTTGGTATTATTATTTAAAAAAGAAGGAAGAAAAGAAAAGGACATTTAAGGGAAAGTAAAGAAAATAATTGGCCCATCAATTGATTGATTCCTTTGTTAAACAGAAAAAATCTGAAATAGGAAAGAAAATTAATTATAAATGTTTGCAGTCTGTTCAATTATATTAAGCGAACGGAATCTGAAGTAGAAAATACATAAAATTAATTATTCATTGTATTTTTGATATTACTATTGGAACGTATTCGGAAGGAAACAGTTTGAAAGAAAAAAGAGACGAAAGGAAAAACCAATAAAAAAGAGAGGAAAAGCGAGGATAAAATAAACAGAAAACGCAAAAAAGACCTACAAGTCAATTTCCACATTAGTCATGGAACTTGATATAACATAACAATGAAGATATTATAAAAAAAAAAAAAATATATATAAAGGGAAAGAAAGGAAAAAAAAGAAAATTAAATAAAAGGAAAATAAAAGGTTTTGACGATTCGCTTGCATCTCCAGTCAGCCGAACGGAATCTGAAATAGAAAGGACAGGAAAAAAGGGAAAGAAAGCTCATCATGACTGTGCATGCTTTAAGAAAATTTGTTTACACTTACGGAACTTTATATTTGTTTACCTTTTCTCCTGTTTTCTCTTTGTTTATTCATCTTTTCGAACATCTGATCAGTTGATCAAGTACCCTCATTTGTGTAAGTGGTATTTCTTTATGAAATATGACAATATGTAAAATATTATCTGCTATTCTTATGTTTGCCTAATTGTAACAACGACCTATTTGTTCTTCCATTGATTCCCCGTCATACAACTTATGCAAATAATTCGTCAATATCCTCAAAAATTTAACTAAATCCTCGAATTTTAATGTTAAATGCGCCGCAGAGTTTAAAGAAAACGTGAAGAGTACATACATCTACGACGATGAAAGCTCAGTATCCTTCGACATCATCTTATTCCGGTAGATGTGGCCATCGAACTCATTACTTCGTAGTGGAACGACATAAAAGAGCATACGTCACTTTCAACAGAGCTATTTTTAACAAAAAAAAAAATAAATGTAAGGCGGGATAACCTCTGAAGGGATCTAAGGCCGAGCTTCTCTTCCAATTTGCGTCGTGCTCCTCTTGATTTTCCCTACAAATTGGCTGGACGGGACCTACATGTTTTATGCCGACTCCGAACGGCATCTGCAAGGCAGATGCATTTTCACTGAGAGCTTTTCATGGCAGAAATACACCCGGAGCGCTTGCCAAACACTGCCTAGGGGCGACTCCGCTTAGAAAAATTTTCTTCTAATTGAAAAACCTTATTTCTATTCTAAAATTTTGATGTTGCTTTGCCCGGGGTGCGAACGCAGGCCACACGGTGTGATAGGCGGAGCACGCTACCATCACACCACTCTGCTGTGGCGGCTGAAGTCGAAGCTATCACCACACTGCCGGCAAAAGATGAAGCAAAGGATGAATACTCTTCGCGCCGTGGACATAAAGTACGGCTGCCGCCTTGCGACATTGATGTATTTAAAGGCGACTACTTTTCTTGGCCAGCCTTTAGAGATATGTTCACGGGCATTTACATCCATAATACCGATCTGAAAGATGTCGAGAAATTATACTATCTCAAACAAAAAACGCAAGGGGAGGCAAAAGAAATAGTAGGCAGGTGCTCGTTAACAAACGAGGGGTTTGCAACCGCCTGGAAAAACTTAAGCGACAGATATGAAAATAAACGAATCCTAGTAAACACCCAGCTTAAACTCTTATTTAATCTGACGGCAGTCGAACAGGAGTGTGGAACCTCAATTAAAAAATTGCAACGTGAAATCAACAATTGCATTTCTGCGCTGCAATGTCATAAGGTTGACATCACAAATTGGGATGCAATTATAACGTACTTATGTTCAACAAAACTCCCCGAATCTACCTTAGCGCTTTGGGAGCAGACCGTGGAAAGAAAAATCTATATACCGAAATGGGAGGATATGGACAAATTCCTGTCAAATCGCTTCCAAACATTAGAAACAGTTTCTGACTTCAGGGGTAACAAAACCACAAAAGCGCCCAAAAATTAAAATTCAAGGTAAAATTCCACAAAATTTGGGGTTTACCAAGCCAGCATACCAAAATCGGCATGTAGGATATGCAACAGTACGGAGCACAAATTACGAAATTGCCAAAAATTCCGTAGGTTGTCCACGTCGGGGAAAATCGAATTTGTAAAAAAATAATAGTTACTGACTGAATTGTGTGTCGGGTGGACACATCGTGACACGATGCACTAGCCAATTCAATTGCAGCACGTATCATGCAAGGCACAACACCTTGATCAACCTTCCGACAGCAAAACCAAAGACAACTCCTCAAAGGTGGACTCAAAACGCCATCGACAACACACCTTCAACCTCACAACCGGCTAGGGCAAGGATGAAGTCTGAAAAAAGGCAAGATAATAATAACAACGTCACTACGTGTCATGCTAACACAACTAAAGGGATGTTACTATAAACAGCGCAGGTTAATATACTCTACAACGGAGTGAAATTTTCCGCCAGAGCCTTGATAGACTCTGGGCCGAGTGCACCTTCATAACAGAGAGACTCAAAAAGGGAATATACCTGCCATCCAAACGTTTGCATGTGCAAGTGTCGGGAATAAACAATACGCTATCCGCGCAGGTAAAAGAATCGCGTTCGCTTAACTTAGGTTCGCTTACAGACCCCTTAGTAAGCATCGATACAGTGGTCCTAGTCCTGCCTCAAATAACACGGGACCTTTCGACTTGACAAGTTAGCGCAACGACTCGGCAGCGTTCCCTGATCTGATTCTGGCGGATAAGAGGTTCTTCATTAATGAACAAGTGGACCTCATACTTGGAGGCGACATTTATCCCCAGATAATACTAAACGGTATACGGAAGAACGTTCTAAATACGCTTCTCGCCCAAGAAACCGTCTTGGGTTGGATTTTAACCGGTCGTGCAGAAGCACCTGACCCAAATAATACACGGGTATCCTTTTTTAACGAAATTAGCCTAGACAAGCAACTATACGCTTTCTGGGAACTGGAAAACGTACCTAAGAAAAGGGCGCTTAACGAAGATAATGCCTATTGCGAGGAACTATTCAGAGCTACAACAGAAAGAAAATCCGATGGCAAATATATTGTCGCCCTTCCATTTAAACAGGATTTTCCTAACAACATCTCATTTGGGCCTTCCCTAAACGGCGTCGGCTCCCAATTCTACCGGAATGAGACGCGCCTAGCCAAGACACCGGCCCTACAGACAGAGTACAATAGGGTATGAAACATTGGGACATATGTCAAAAGTTCCAAAAATCATACCACCCCACTTGACCGATTGCTACTTTTTACCCCATCATGCGGTTATAAAAGAAGAAAGCACAACGACAAAATCTCGTGTGGTATTCAACGCTTCGTGTCCCACAGCCAGTGGCACAAGCCTAAACGACGTACTTTATACAGGCCCAGTACTTCAGGCCGACATAACGATCCTACTCCTTCGATGGAGATTATTTAAATATGTTTTTAATAGCGACATCGAAAAGATGTACCGGCAGATATGGGTAAAGCCAAGCTAAACACAATTTCAAAGAGTAGTTTTAGCACTGCACCAACTAGCAGACGTCGTTGAAACTTCCTCACCAATTGCCGTAGATATTTTACGGTCAGGTACGTACGTCCATGACGTTCTTGACGGGGGGCATAGCATCGATTCCACACTCAAACCTCGCGATGAAATCACAGATGCTTTACAGTCCGCAGGTTTTTCCCTTCGTAAATGGACGTCAAATTGCTCAAGAATACTGAAAGGAATATCCAAACCTCATCTGCTCAACGAAGCCTTTTTGGAATTCGAGGACGCGAGTATGGTCAAGACCCTAGGCATTCGATGGAACGCGCATGCGGATAATTTTTACTTTACCGCAAAACCAATTGAAAGTCGGGATATGATAACGAAAAGGGCAATACTTTCCGCAATCGCTAAACTTTTCGACCCTCTAAGTTGGCTCGCCCTAATCGTCATTTTTGCCAAAATGCTTATGCAAAACATTTGGCTAGAAGGGACTGAGTTGGACGAACCAGTGTCGGCAGGAACCCTAGACCGATGGCATAATTTTATACCCCTCCATTAACGAAATTCGTACCCACATTGGGTGTATTTTACGCCAACCAACGACGTTGAAATACACGGCTTTTGCGCTGCCTCAGAAAAAGCTTACGCCGCGAAAGTTTTTTACGAGCAAAGATAAAGTATGCGGTCTTCGTTAACTTATTAATAGCAAAAACAAGAGTAGTACCTATTAAAACAATTTCCTTACCTCGATTAGAGCTATGCGGTGCAGTTTTGCTGGCCGATACCATCGAATTAGTACGCGAAAATCTGAGTTTAGAAAATTTCAATCTACACCTAGTAACAGACTCCACGATTATTTTAGCGTGGATAAGAAAACCCCATTGTTCTTCGTCGCTCATCAAGTAATGAAAATAGTAGAAAAGGTAGGAAACAAATCCTGGCACCACGTAGAATCCGCATCCAATCCTGCAGACCTGGCTAGCCGAGCACTACCAGCGAAGGAGTTAGTCAATAACTCTTTGTGGTGGGAGGGGTCTTCTTGGTTACAATCCTAAGACAAAATCTTCCCTTAAAGCGGCATCGTACTTCATTTCACCCGATGAAATTCAGGCCACGACAAGTCGTTTAATAGCTATCTACCAACGGAAGCATTATTCGGAGGAACTTTCGAGTTTAAATTCCGGGAAACTCATCGGATCAAAGAGTGAAATCCTGCATATTGAGGGTGCACGATCCTTCCGACCACTGCTTCAACATTAGAAGCGGAAAGCAATCCCGGACCGGAAACGCGACCAGGCACAAAAGAAACGCGGGGATGGCGTGGAGACACGTCCTTTCCGCCCATCGCACCGCAATAACAGTGGGCGCCGAGACGGCGCGGGCCGCGTCCATTCCGCTCGACCCGACGCTCCACTGACAGAGCGGCCCCGTACACCCACGCAAAGGAGGTACCACCACCACTATACCTCCATGTCAGACAATGTCAGCCGGATTTAGAACGGGACGATTGCAGGAAACCCACGTAGCGATGGCGATCACTCGATCCTTCACAGCCATCGCTCCTGCAGCGATTGTCCTAATACAGGCAGGGGGCGCGTGAATTTGGTGCGCGCACTGCTTGACCCCTGTGCGCCAACATTCGTTGTTGATGCGCATTTATCCCAGGACCTCCAACTGGAAAGACTCAACACGGCAAGATACACCAAGTGTACTTTGGTGTTGGGCGGAAGTACGGAGTTACGGACAGAATGACGCCCCAGGCTACCTTAGTAGCACGACATGCACGCTTGAACCCAACCGCGACGATTGATTCCTCGGTCGCCGCATCGTTCCAGTTCATGCAACTCGCTGACCCGAACGTTTTATCGATCCGCGCCGGTTCTACTGATCCTCGGTGCCTACGTCTACGCCAACATTATGGTCAGTGGCACAACCTCGACAACGGTCAATGGGCTCCACATGTAGCCGACAGTCTTCGGACTGGTAGTATTCGGAGCATTCCAGCAATAATGTTCTGGCATCGCTCTCATTTACCGTTATTTTTAATTTCCTACCAATTTCAAAATTACATCTAATTAACCAGGTGCATTAAAAACTAAGCAACCCCAAGTACTTGAACACTAACGCTTTTCTCTTTCATCCACAGTTCAGCGAGGCTGCATTATTGGAAGCACGGATGTCCACCGGAGATCGTACTTACCATACAACCATACATACATATCATATTATTAATTTATTAAATTTGTCCTGCCTTGGGAAAGTTGCTGGCGCACTCACCGAGTTTAAAGTTGCGGACATGTTTAGGCTACCAGCCTAAATAATTAGGACCACCCTAACAAGCGCATTAGTTATTTTATTATTAATACCGGTAACGGCTAACACTAGTCGAGAGCTATATTTGAAGGGGAAATCTCAACGAAAGTTAGCTATCGGCAGGTGCCGCAGACTTTTTCGTGGTCTTGACTCTTTCTTCTGTTTAGAACGTTCGAGCGCCAGCAGCTATCTCACAGGTGAGTTATCTAGAACCAATCTTTTGCACATTTTACATTTCAATACTTTTGCGATTGTTATTAATTGATACTTGATTAATCATTTTCATGGAGAAGAGTGCATTTAAGTAATTTTTTTCTTTAACCAATATAACTTTTTCTGAATTATAATCCCGTTCATACTCCCGCATTTGGAATTAATAAATTTATAATTTTTTACTTAGAATTTGCTAAGTGGTGTGTGAATTAATAATTCTACTTCGTCCATATAATCTCCTTTGTTTATAAATAAATTGTGATTACTCGTTAGTAATTCTTCTTTTTTTCTTTTTATTTGCGTGCGATCGCGCCCCACAACCCGGGTGTCACATTTCCTGCCTTGTAATATACGTAACTTAGGCAACCTCAGTGTTCACTACCAGTTGCCCCGTAGTAGTCGCTACGCGTCCCACTATATACCTACTCTTTGGCTGGTCAGCCCCTAACTAACTTTTGTTTGGTGGTTGCCGCTCCTTTTATACGATTTTTGGCAGTCGGCCGCCGCTGCTTAGCAATGTTTCTTATTAGCTAATTTATTAACTTTACAACAACAATGTTCTTGCTCCGATACTCTTTCGCATTCCTTATCTATGTATTTATATGTATGTTCGTGGCTTTCTACAAGCTGTGCCAAAAGTATCCGCCTAAAACTTCAAGTAATTTATACTAAGTATATACTGTATAGAACTTGTGTTTTATAAAATGTATGAAAAAACATAGTTTAAATTAATACGTTTGTACTTCATGGTATAAGGTTCATATTGCGTATAAAATTAAAATATACAATTCAAAGATTCATATTATGTATTATGTATGTAAGGTGCAATTCAAAAAAACTTGTATAAGCTTAAAATATACTATTCACAGAAATCCAAGTTTATTACATATTTGTGAAGTACCAAAACGCCTGCATTTTGGGGTTTTCACATCCCCCGTTACTTCCACAGAGCGTGACCGTTACCGCACCATTCTTGTTGATCCGCACCCTGAAAACTTTATCCGCTATGTGCACCTGGAATGTTTAGCGCTTCCCCGGACAATTTATGGTTTGTTTTGTTATTGCCCTTCTGTTATTGTTCGCGTTGTTGCTGATCCTTATTGCTTTCCTTGTATTTGTTGTTCTTTTCTGTTCGTATTGCATTTCTATTTTCTTGGTTGTTCTTGTTCTTCTGATAATATTAACGGAGCGGATGATCATCCGTAGTGCTGCCTTTTGGGATAACGCGTTGCTGTTGCCGTGTTGTCGTTTTTTTACATGAAAGGGATTTATTAAAAAAAACATTTGTATTAGCATTGTTGCTGCTTGCATATGTAAATAAGTGTTTGTATTGAATATGCTTATTAATAAAAATTGTAATTGGGGCTGCTTGTGCTTCTTCTTACAACTTTGTATGTGTGATAAGAATTAACTTTTCTCTTCTTCTTCTTCTTATAATTGTTCTTCTTTCTCGTTTGCTTTTTGACTCTCTGCCATCCGTGTAGTTGGTTGCTTAATTATGTTCCGCGTCATTATTCGTGCTTCTTCTTCTTCGTCCGTTAAATCTTTCGCTTCTGGCGTTCTTCGTAGTACTTTGTACTTATTCGTGCTTCTCCGCTCGTCGGTGGGTTAGCTTCAGAGAGGTGACCAGGGCGGGTCCTGCTTTGGTCTCTTGATCGGTCCTTGTCTTCATAAAATGGTTTTATTTCACTTACGTGTGCGGTTCTTTTTCTGCCGTTGTGAGTTCAAAGTTCAAAATTTATTAATAAATTTGTACATGTGGGACTATTGTCTCTTAACGTATATCAACATTCGGATATTTATCAACAATACAATATTTTTAATTTCTAAATTTATTTTTAATATACATTATATTAAATAAATAGATTATGAAAACTAATTCAATCAAAACACTATCAAATATTCTATGTATGGGTATTTGTATGAATGCTCAAGAAGGTCTTTGACTAGTTTAGTAAAAATAAAAATAAAAACAACAAGTAAGGAAGGCTAAGTTCGGGTGTAACCGAGCATTACATACTCAGTTGAGAGCTGTGGAGACAAAGTAAGGGAAAATCACAATGTTGTAAAAAGAACCTAGGGTAACCCTGGAATGTGTTTGTATGACATGTGTATCAAATGGAAGGTATTAAAGAGTATTTTAAGAGGAAGTGGGCCATAGTTCTATAGATGGACGCCATTTAGGGATATCGCCATAAAGGTGGACCAGGGGTGACTCTAGAATTTTTTTGTACGATATGGGTATCAAATGAAAGGTGTTAATGAGTATTTTATAAGGGCGTGGGCCCTAGTTCTATAGGTGGACGCCTTTTCGAAATATCGGCATAAAGGTGGACCAGGGGTGACTCTAGAATTTGTTTGTACGATATGGGTATCAAATGAAAGGTGTTAATGAGTATTTTAAAAGGGCGTGAGCCTTAGTTCTATAGGTGGACGCCTTTTCGAAATATCGCCATAAAGGTGGACCAGGGGCGACTCTAGAATTTGTTTGTATGATATGGGTATCAAATGAAAGGTGTTAATGAGTATTTTAAAAAGAAGTGGGCCTTAGTTCTATGTGTGGACGCCTTTTCGAGATATCGCCATAAACGTGGACCAGGGGTGACCCTAGAATTTGTTTGTGCTATATGGGTATCAAATGAAAGGTGTTAATGAGTATTTTAAAAGGGCGTGGGCCTTAGTTTCTATATGTGGACACCTTTTCGAAATATCGCCATAAAGGTGGACCAGGGGCGACTCTATAATTTTTTTTGTACGATATGGGTATCAAATGAAAGGTGTTAATGAGTATTTTAAAAGGGAGTGGGCCTTAGTTCTATATGTGGACGCCTTTTCGAGATATTGCCATAAACGTGGACCAGGGGTGACTCTAGAATTTGTTTGTACGATATGGGTATGAAATGAAAGGTATTAATGAGTATTTTAAAAGGGAGTGGGCCTTAGCTCTATATGTGGACGCCTTTTCGAGATATTGCCATAAACGTGGACCAGGGGTGACTTTGGAATGTGTTTGTACGATATGGGTATCAAATTAAAGGTGTTAATGATTATTTTAAAAGGGAGTGGGCCTCAGTTCTATAGGTGGATGCCTTTTCGAGATATCGCCATAAACGTGGACCAGGGGTGACTCTAGAATTTGTTTGTACGATATGGGTATCAAATGAAAGGCGTTAATGAGTATTTTAAAAGGGGGTGGGCCTTAGTTCTATATGTGGGCGCCTTTTCGAGATATTGCCATAAACGTGGACCAGGGGCGACTCTAGAATTTGTTTGTACTATATGGGTATCAAATGAAAGGTGTTAATGAGTATTTTAAAAGGGCGTGGGCCTTAGTTCTATATGTGGACGCCTTTTCGAAATATCGCCATAAAGGTGGACCAGGGATGACTCTAGAATTTGTTTGTACGATATGGGTAACAAACGAAAGGTGTTAATGAGTGTTTTAAAAGGGCGTGGGCCTTAGTTCTATATGTGGACACTTTTTCGAAATATCGCCATAAAGGTGGACCAGGGGCGACTCTAGAATTTGTTTGTACGATATGGTAATCAAATGAAAGGTGTAAATGAGTATTTTAAAAGGGAGTGGGCCTTAGTTCTATAGGTGGATGCCTTTTCGAGATATCGCCATAAACGTGGACCAGGGGTGACTCTAGAATTTGTTTGTACGATATGGATATCAAATGAAGGGTGTTAATGAGTGTTTTAAAAAGGAGTGGGCCTTAGTTCTATATGTGGACGCCTTTTCGAGATATCGACATAAACGTGGACCAGGGTGACTCTAGAATTTGTTTGTACTATATGGGTATCAAATGAAAGGTGCTAATGATTATTTTAAAAGGGCGTGGGCCTTAGTTCTATAGGTGGACACCTTTTCGAAATATCGCCATAAAGGTGGACCAGGGATGACTCTAGAATTTCTTTGTACGATATGGGTATCAAATGAAAGGTGTTAATGAGTATTTTAAAAGGGAGTGGCCCTTAGTTATATATGTGAAGGCGTTTTCGAGATATCGACCAAAATGTGGACCAGGGTGATCCAGAACATCATCTGTCGGGTACCGCTAATTTATTTATATATGTAATACCACGAAAAATATTCCTTCCAAGATTCCAAGGGCTTTTGATTTCGCTCTGCAAAACTTTTTCATTTTCTTCTACTTAATATGGTAGGTGTCACACCCATTTTACCAAGTTTTTTCTAAAGTTATATTTTGCGTCAATAGACCAATACAATTACCATGTTTCATCCCTTTTTTCGTATTTGGTATATAATTATGGCATTTTTTCTTTTTTTGTAATTTTCGATATCGAAAAAGTGGGCGTGGTCATAGTCGGATTTCGGCCATTGTTTACACCAATACAAAGTGAGTTCAGATAATTACGTGAACTGAGTTTAGTAAAGATATATCGATTTTTGCTCAAGTTATCAGGTTAACGGCCGAGCGGAAGGACAGACGGTCGACTGTGTATAAAAACTGGGCGTGGCTTCAACCGATTTCGCCCTTTTTCACATAAAACAGTTATCGTCCTAGAATCTAAGCCTCTAACAAATTTCACAAGGATTGGTTAATTTTTGTTCGACTTATGGCATTAAAAGTATCCTAGACAAATTAAATGAAAAAGGGCGGAGCCACGCCCATTGTGAAATTTTCTTTTATTTTTGTATTTTGTTGCACCATATCATTAGTGGAGTTGAATGTTGACATAATTTACTTATATACTGTGAAGATATTAACTTTTCTTTTAAAATTTGAATTTAAAAAATTTGTTTTTTTTAAAGTGGGCGTGGTCGTTCTCCGATTTTGCTAATTTTTATTAAGCAGACATATAGTAATATGAGTAACGTTCGTGCCAAATTTCATCTTGATATCTTCAACGACTGCAAAATTGCAGCTTGCGAAACTTCTAAATTACATGGGCGGTGCCACGCCCATTGTCCAAAATTTTACTAGTTTTCTATTCTGCGACATAAGTTCAACCCACCTACCAAGTTTCATCTTTATCCGTCTTTGGTAATGAATTATCGCACTTTTTCAATTTTTCGGAAATTTTCGATTTCGAAAAAGTGGGCGTGGCTATAGTCCGATATCGTTCATTTTAAATAGCGATCTGAGATGAGTGCCCAGGAACCTACATACCAAATTTCGCCAAGATACCTCAAAATTTACTCAAGTTATCTTGTTAACGGACAGACGGACGGACGGACGGACGGACATGGCTCACTCGAATTTTTTTTCGATACTGATGATTTTGATATATGGAAGTCTATATCTATCTCGATTCCTTTATACCTGGACAACCAACCGTTATCCAATCAAAGTTAATATACTCTGTAAGCTTTGCTCAACTGTTATTATGTATGTACATTTTGCAGAAATTCAAATAAAGCCAATTTAAAGCGCCTGGTGTAACGTTCCACTACAGAGGTGGGTGAATTCATAGGTGGTTCCTAGGTGACGACCTGAGGAACGAATCATTAACCTATGAACAGTTTTAGGGTCGCGGCCGGCGGAATCCTCTGGTGCCTTAGCTCTTTCGGCGTGGGGTTGATTTTGCCATACCTTAAATGCATTCACATAAATTTATTTTTATAGGATTCCTGACTGGAGAATAAAAATTAAAACAAACTGGGAAATTATGTATGGTAATATGAGCGGAAACTAAATATTACCAAGAGAAAAAAGGGACACCCTACTGTTAATCGTACTGATGGATTCAGCGAGGTCTAAGATGATATTCGACCTGCGCTTTCTATACCCGACCCAGCCATGGATCTTCTTAACAACTGCATTTGCTGAAGATCCCCAAAGAATGTACAGTTCCCTACCTCCCTATGCCATCCTATGCCTCCAGGAAAACTTAATTTAACACATAATTATATCTTATAAATTCACTCCACATATTTATTCATATTCAATCAGAAAAAATATTTATATTTACGTTTTCTATAATATATACTACATTTTTTTACTTGGCCAATATGCGCCAAAGCCGTTTAGATACAATGGCACCCGTTTTGATAGATGAGAATAATTAGGTAGCTACGTATCTAGTGTAGGCAATCTACTTGTGCCTCTAATGCTAGGAGCTCAGAAAATTTAGCTAACCGCAGTTGGGTGTGATCGCCTTCAGAAGCAATTTGTAAACAAACAAATTTTTGGTTTCTTTTTCTTTAACGCACTTCTAAGTTCAATATGATAATTGTTGTTGCGTTTATGGGCAAATATGGGATAAGCTGTTATCAAGTCGACATTGGTATGCAAATTTGTACCAACAAATATGTAGGTATGTATGTCGTCATAGGGAGCAGGTTTATTGCTTGCTATGTACGTATATACTAATGTCGATCTGACTGTGCTTATCAAAAAAAATTAAGAAGGTCGAACAATAAGAAAATAAAAAAAAGGTACAATTGACTTACATGCGTTTATGTGTATGTCCATCGGGGCCGATCCCTCGTTGAAAGGCCTTCCAGCGATGATTGTGCGGGATAGCTGGTGTTGGTGTTTTATTTTAGCGAAGTTCTTGTAAGTTGGGCACATTACTGTACCCTAGCGATTAGGTGTTCTTGATTTTCAGCTGCAAGTCTGACGTCATTGGTTTTAGGCAAAACTACAAACTGACATTAGACCGCTCAAAAAAATATTTTTTGTTTTGTTGAAAATTTTACTTTTAACCCCTCTGCTAAATGATCACACCAGCACAACCACGACTGCTATACGTTTTCTTTTCCTTTTTTTTTTAAGTTTCTATACAAGCTTTACAGTTTTAATTATCCCATATCTATTCTAAGTTTTGTGGCCACCGTAGTGTGATGGTAGCGTGCTCCGCCTATCACACCGTATGCCCTGGGTTCAACTCCCGGGCAAAGCAACATCAAAATTTTAGAAATAAGATTTTTCAATTAGAAGAAAATTTTTCTAAGCGGGGTCGCCCCTCGGCAGTGTCTGGCAAGCGCTCCGATTGTATTTCTGCCATGAAAAGCTCTCAGTGAAACTCGTCTGCCTTGCAGATGCCGTTCGGAGTCGGCATAAAACATGTAGGTCCCGTCCGGCCAATTTGTAGGGAAAAATCAAGAGGAGCACGACGCAAATTGGAAGAGAAGCTCGGCCTTAGATCTCTTCGGAGGTTATCGCGCCTTACATTTATTTTTTTATTTATTTTATTCTAAGTTTTGTAATATTGAATTTAATTGCTACTTAAAATAGTCATTTTCAAAACTTTTCCTTTCTAATTACGTTAAATATACCACGATTGTTGACTTAAGGTTTAATTACGAACGTTTAAAAATTCTAAATGCATTAGCGAAAACCAAAAATAGGTTATTTCAATTACGTAGATTTTACTAATCTAACCTTCTATAATTATTTTCACATGTACATTATTACGGCTATTTCCCTCGTGGGTTTTGCCATCTGCACAAACACTTATAATAACATAGGCAATTGCCTCTTTTCTTCTTTATGGACTTTTGTCCTCTTTTTGTGGGCTGTTAAATTTCCGCGAAGATCAAGATGCGCGCCTGGTATGCGCGTTCGTGGAGCGTTGCAACTTTTTGTTAGGGAAGGGGGCTCCTTGGATGCCAAAGCAACCGAAGGGGAGTCATTTCGCCAAGCGGCCTTATGTTTCGGTCTTCCACGATAGTTTATCCACTGAACTTTCCACCTCCACACTAGTGCGCCAACTTTCCAACTGAGCTGATGCAGACGCTGGCACCCAAAGCTGGAGGTGGATGGCAATCTGGTGATCGTGCTTCGCACGTATATGGTGTTCTTGGCACTGGGCACTCTCTAAGCTATTTGGCATGGCCGTTTAAAGGACGCTGGTGAAGAAAGCCAATCACTTGGTACTTTGCAATACGGTTTGGCACAGACCTTCCAAAATAGAATTCGGGAATTTTTTCGCTGGTGATCTGCTGCTAATTATTTCACCACTTCGGTGACTCGCTTGCACACAGGAGGTAGAGATATCCAAAAAAGAAAGGCTAACTGTAGTCACATGGGCCCTTTTATACCTTTCAGAGGCAGGAAGTTAAGCTTGTCAGTGTGACAGATGCGATCTATCACGATATGGAATATGTAAACAAATTTTTAGCTTTTTGTATACTAACTTTTCATTAGGCACAAGACACCAGCGCCATCAACGGGTCGAACTTTGATTCTGTTATCGCATGCGATAAATTTTTTCAAAATGCAAGTAATACTAGCACGCTGGCTTATTCGCCACCGACCATTACAAAACCCAATAATACGACCCTGGTAGGACGGAGTATTAGGGGGAACTAGCTTCTAATATCCTTGGCGTGATAAGTGCCTACCTCTTTCCCCTGCCCTCGAGCTGGTAATAAGAATTTCCTAGCTTCTTTCGAATCTTACATTTTATAAATTGTGGGCGTAATTTTGCATTGCACTGATCGGAAATCTTACTCAGGGAAAAGTTACAAGAAGTTTACCGCCGTAACTCTTCTTTAAAAGATATTGATTTGGAAAGCAAATTATATTGCTTGGCGTTCCTATCGTATGCCTTGCGTATGTTAGCTTGGATGTCTTTCCTCAACAACGCCAAGTTATCTGTCCATTCGAGAGGTAAAATTGGCTCTTCAAGAAGGGATAAGTCTTCTAACAATTTATAGTCGGATCCATGTGTGATCATATGCAGCCCAAACAATGCTCTATAAGGGGAACATCCTAGAGACTGCTGCAGGGCGGATCTCAAGGAACAAGATATGCTGGACAGATGCACGTCCCATTGCGTTTGATTTTTATTTAGGTACGAACGAATCTCTGTTAACAACGCCCGATTAACGCGCTGAGCCGCATTACTCTGCGGTGAGTATAGGGCCGTGTATATGTGACGGATACCCAATTCCGTGAGAAATGCCTTGAATTCTTTAGCTTTAAATTGGGTACCAATATCGCTTACAATAGTTTCGGGAACCCCAAAACTATGGAAAATATTTTCCAGCAAAAATTTTTGTATTGCCGCAGACGTGAATTTCTTCAACGGTTGAAGCCAGTGGTACTTACTAAAATGATCAAGAACAATCAGTAGTCCTATGTTGCCATTTTTGCTTCGCGGGTATGGTCCCAGCAAATCAATATATAGCCTTTGAAAAGGTCGATAAGTAGGACTATGAGCACCCATTGGAGGACGTAATGTTATGTTCGGAGCTTTAGTCTCCTTACAGACCCCACACTGCCGAATGTACTCGCGTACATCTTTAGCAAGGCCAGGTCAAAAAAGATAACGGCGCAATTTTCTATCGTTTTTTGTACACCCGCGTGAGATGACGTAAGGCTGTCATGGGCTTGTTTTAAGGCATCGTTACGTAGCCTCTCTGGAACCCATACCTTCCAAAGGGATTTGTCTTCTAGCGCATCTACCATGGCTGGTTCTGTTCTAATATACACTATTCTATTGACGATTTTTATATCGGGAAATTTCTCCACATTTGCAGCAATTTTGTTCTTCAGAGCTACATAATCATCATCATGAAATGCCTCGGAATCAATATTTATAATCGGGTTCATATCTAATGCTAATATTTCATTTTCACACAGCCGTGACAAAGCATCGGGCACGATATGATCCTTACTCTTTCGATGAGATATGGAAAATTTAAATTGCTGCAAGCGAAATATCCAGCGAGCAAGTCTACCGGAGACATTTTGCTGTCGCATCAACCACAGAAGGCTCGAATGGTCCGTGACTACTTCAAACTCTTTGAGTTCTAAGTAGTAACGGAATTTTTCTATGGCCAGTATTACGGCCAAGAATTCACGCTCGGTGACGCTGTAGTTACGTTGAGATCGGGTCAATTTCTTGGACATGAACGCTATCGGGTTTTCTTCTTTTTCTTCGGACAATTGGACTAAGACTGCGCCAAATACCTAATCACTGGCGTCGCAATGCAAATAAAATTTCTTCTCAAAGTCTGGGTTTGTTAAGACTGGGGCAGTTCCCAAAATTTGCTTCAGTTGGTTCATCGCCTGTTGGGCTTCGGTTTTGACTCAGCACTAAGCTCAATTTGCCAATATGCATCTTTCAGGTCAAGTTTGGTAATTATATTAGCTTTCGGTAGTCTTGAAAATATTCCATCAATGCTAGGTAAAGGATAGGCATCTCTGGTTGTAACGTCGTTAAGCTTACGAGCGTCTAAACGGAGTCGAACCTTATTAGGCTTAATTACGAGACACATGGGGGAACTCCAAGCACTTACGGATGGTTCAATTACATCCAGCTCGAGCATTCGGTCTATCTCATTATAAAGCAACTTTTCTACCACTGGACTAACGGGATAGAAACGCCGTTTTACCGGCTTTGCATTTCCTACATCGATATGATATTGAATTAAGGAGGTAGGGCTTAATCCTTTAGATGCGTTTGGAAACATGTTTTTAATTAATTCTAGCTGTTGAATTTCTGGCTGACTCAGAGGATACAGATTTGGGTCTTCTTCTGTTTTTGAATCTATATGCAAGTTCAGGGAACTTATTATGTTAGGTGCAAGGGCAAAGGTTCTCCAAAAATCATGGCCTAAAATAAGTTTCTGTTTTATGGACGGTATAACGTAAAGTTTCATTGGCATCTTGACAGACTTATAGGTCATAATTACATTAAGCACACCTATAATTTGCTGTTTTTCACCATCGGCAGTTTTCGCTTCCGATTTTATAATCCTGAATTCGGGGATATTTGAAAAATCTACTTTCGCAAGGTTTGAACTGATGCAGCTTATATTTGCTCCGGTGTCTAAAAGACCAAGTTCTTTATATTTTCAAAACGAAAGTTCTGCATAACTTCGCATATCCTGCTGATTACTGAAAATGGTCGAAACTAGTAATTTTTGGACTTTCTTAACGTTTTCAAAAAACTTCCGTAAGCGCAACGTATGCTTACTTGCATTAGGGTAGATATCCTTAAACAGACGATTTTTAACTTCTAAATAATTTTTAAGCCTCTGTTCATACGATTGTCGATGAAGAGGAACTGGATCAACGAAAGATTGGTGAAATTATTTTCTTCCGCCAGAATTGGCTTATTCACGCTCTCGGGCCCATCCGGCTGGTATTGGATGTACCCGTTTGTCGGTTTTCCGACGCCTTTCGGAGACAAGATGGACACTGTGGTTTGAAGACATTAGGAGTGCCACAACCGTAGCAAAAAATGCGGCGTTCCGCCAAACAATCTTCCCAAATGTGGCCTAACTCTGTGCAATTCCAGCATTTTAGTTTTGAATGGTTACTGCGAATGGCGGCTAATTCTCCTTCAATCGTTACGTCTTCTTTTAACTCAGAACAAGCTTCCTCAACGGCATGAATTTGATGACGAGTAACAATTTGTAAATAAGGGCAGCCACTGCTTCATAAAAAGATGAGAATGATTCTCCAGGCTTTTGCTTACGGGACCTAATCATCTCCTTACTCATAAAAGCAGAGCGATAATCTCTATATTGTTTTCGAAGAGAAGCGCAAATATCTGACCAAACTACACGGTTCACCTGCTTATGGTAACTCCAGTACCAATCTCTGGCTTTCCCAGCAAACAATATATGCATGTGCTTGCACGTGGCAGTGAAGTCACTATCTAAGGTTTCGTCTGTTAGAGATTTCACCCGATATATAAAATCTTCTACTCCTAAACCTTCAGGCGATCCATCAAAGTGTAAATTCCACTTTTGCATTATGTCAGCTGTTTTTCTTATGCGTGTGGACGAATCTGTCGAAGCAGTGGTATCCCGTGAGGTTATTGGTAAAACAGGGTTATTTGATGGGCTTGAACTAGGCTGAGCATTTTGAGATAAACTAACGTTTAAACTCGTCATGACTCTAAGCACAGTTTGCTCGATCATTTCTTGAATAATTGCAAGCTTAATCCCGTTGCCTTGACCATTATTTCGGTTTCGAGAGGGCCCACCTCGCCTTCTATTACCTACGGTAATAGGCAGGCCCTCAGTCTGGTTGGTGCTATGACTAGCATCCAAGGCGGATGACGATGCGCCACTTGTTCCAGCACCCCTCATCTATTGTGTTTCGATAGGGTTGGAAGTTAGCGTTGGTTGCCTGAACTTAGAAAGACTTCGCGTAACAATGGTTCGATCAGTTACAGGTTCGGTGCGTTTTGACTTAGCTCCAGGGGAGCAATTGCCAACAACTATTTTAAGATCAGGTTGGTTAATAATTTGGTCACACAGGTAACACCGACTATTTTCTGCCAAACAACTTTCTAAACACGTTTTATGAAAAATATGGTCGCAGACTAGTATATAACAAGGATGAGTGTTATTTATCTCCTGCTTACAAAGGGCACATACTATATTTGTAACTCGCCCTGATGGTGGACTGTTCTGTAATGGCATTATCAAAAAAAAATTCAAATTCTTAAAATAACTTCAATAGAAGAAACAAAATTTATTTTCCTGGTTTTGGCATAGGCTGATGACATAAAAAAGTAGGTAAAACTATCAATACGATATGATTTATAGGGTGAACTAAGTTTTTGTAATTTAATACAAAGAAAATGGATGCTAAATGGGTTTACTGCCGAGCTCCGATTCAAATTATTCGGCATGTTTACGCCAACGCAGCATACGATCACGTTCCAGACAATAACTCGGCCAACGATCTGGCAGAAACGATCTCTAACAATCCGGTGCAACACTTGGTTTCATCAAAATCTTTAGGGTATTCTAGAAAAAGTATAATTTATGGACATTCTGTACTGGTATCCGTGCAGATCCGAATATGCAATATTCAGGAAATGTGTACAACAGTATTTAATAGTTGACCTAAAAAATTATGATTTATCCCAAGACAAATGAGCTGTGCTTGTGTGAGAACTAATCTAGAGAAAGTGGATGGAAAGTACTATCTTAACTCGGATTCGATTGAGTCCTAGAGCAGCTAAACCTGCTTCTCGGTTTGGTATCCAATCAGAATAACCAGCATCGTAGGCCGTCTCTAGACTCTGCAGTATCAGCCTCTGCGGAAGTAGACTTAAACTGATCTAACTTCGTCAGCAGGGATGACACACTTCCAAACTATATTAAAGCTTCTCAGAACAAATCGGATATGTGCGACAACTAACTATGGAGAATGTACTTGGAAAGTTTTTTCACTAGGTGGGTGTACGGAATAGGTACCGCTGCGTTCCAAGCAACGCAAACGCCACAAAGCAGTACTAATTTTGTTATCACCACACGTTAGTTTGCTTCACGTTGGGCGCCAAGAATTTATGTAACGTTCCACTACTAGGTGGGTGAATTCATAGGTGGTTCCTAGGTGACGACCTGAGGAACGAATCATTAACCTATGGACAGTTTAAGGATCACGGCCAGCGGAATCCTCTGGTTCCTTAGCTCTTTCGGCGTGGGATGGGTTTTGCCATACCTTAACTGCATTCATATAAATTTATTTTTATAGGATTCCTGACTGGAGAATAAAAATTAAAACAAACTGGGAAATTATGTATGGTAATATGAGCGGGAACTAAATATTACCAAGAGAAAAAAACGGACACCCTACAGTTTAATCGTACTGATGGATTCAGCGAGGTCTAAGATAATATTCGACCTGCTCTTTCTATACCCGACCCAGCCATGGATCTTCTTAACAACTGCATTTGCTGAAGATCCCCAAAGAATGTACAGTTCCCTACCTCCCTATGCCATCCTATGCCTCCAGGAAAACTTAATTTAATACATAATTATATATTCACTTCACATATTTATTCATGTTCAATCAGAAAAAATATTTATATTTACGTTTTCTATAATATATACTACATTTTTTTATTTGGCCAATATGGCCAAAGCCGTTTAGATACAATGGCACCCGTTTTGATAGGTAAGAATAATTAGGTAGCTATGTATCTAGTGTAGGCAATCTACTTGTGCCTCTAATGCTAGAAGCTCAGAAAATTTAGCTAACCGAAGTTGGGTGTGATCGCCTTCAGAAGCAATTTTATGGTTTCTTTTTCTTTAACGCATTTCTAAGTGCAGTATGATAATTGTTGTTGCGTTTATGGGCAACTATGGGTTTAGCTGTTATCAAGTCGACATTGGTATGCAAATTTGTACCAACAAATATGTAGGTATGTATGTCGTCATAGGGAGCAGGTTTATTGCTTGCTATGTACGTACATACTAATGTCGATCTGACTGTGCTTATCAAAAAAATTAAGAAAGTCGAACAATAAGAAAATATAAAAAAAGGTACAATTGACTTACATGCGTTTATGTGTATGTCCATCGATGCCGATCCCTCGTTGAAAGGCCTTCCAGCGATGAATGTGCGGGACAGCTTGTACTGTTGTTATTGTTGGTGTTTTATTTTAGCGAAATTCTTTAAGTTGGGCGCATTACTGTACCCTAACAATTAGGTGTTCTTGCTTTTCAGCTGCAAGTCTGACGTCATTGATTTTAGGCAAAACTACAAACTGACATTAGACCGTTCAAAAAATCAATTTTTTTTTTTTTGAAAATTTTACTTTTAAGCCCTCTGCTAAATGATCACCTAGCACAACCAAGATTTCTATACGTTTTCTTTTCCCTTTTTTTTTAAGTTTCTATACAAGCTTTACAAGTTTTAATTATCCTATATCTATTCTAAGTTTTGTAATTTTGAATTTAATTGCTACTTTAAATAGTCATTTTCAAAACTTTTCCTTTCCAATTACGTTAAATATACCACGATTGTTGACTTAAGGTTTAATTACGAAGGTTTACAAATTCTAAATGCATTAGCGAAAACCAAAAATAGTTATTTAAATTACGTAGATTTTACTAATTTAACCTTCTATAATTATTTTCACATGTACATTATTACGGGCTATTTCCCTCGTGGGTTTTGCCATCTGCACAAACACTTATAATAACATAGGCAATTGCGTCTTTTCTGCTTTATGGACTTTTGTACTCTTTTTGTGGGCTATTAAATTTCCGCGAGGATCAAGATGTGCGCCTGGTATGCGCGTTCGTGGCGCATTGCAACTTTTTATTAGGGAAGGGGCTCCTTTGATGCCAAAGCAACCGAAGGGGAGTAATTTCGCCAAGCGGCCTTATGTTTCGGTCTTCCACGATAGTTTATGTTTATACACTGAACTGTCCAGCTCCACACTAGTGCGCCAACATTCCAACTGAGCCGATGCAGACGCTGGCACCCAAAGCTGGAGGTGGATGGCAATCTGGAGATCGTGCTTCGCACGTATATGGTGTTCTTGTCACTGGGCACTCTCTAAGCTATTAGGCGTGGCCGTGTAAAGGACGCTGGGGAAGAAAGCCACACACTTGGTACTTTGCAATACGATTTTGACACAGACATTCCAAAATAGAATTCTGGAATTTTTTCGCTGGTGATCTGCTGCTCATTATTTCACCACTTCGGTGCCTCGCTTGCACACAGGACGTAGAGATGTCCAAAAAAAAGGCTAACTGTAGGCACATGGGCCCTTTTATACCTTTCAGAGGCAGGAAGTTAAGCTTCTCATTGTGACAGATGCGATCTATCACTATATGGAAGATGTAAACAAATTTTTAGCTTTTTGTATACAAACTTTTCATTAGGCACAAGACAACAGCGCCATCAACGGGTCGAACTTTGATTCTGTTATCGCATGCGATAAATTTTTTGAAAATAAAAGTAATACTAGCACGCTGGCTTATTCGCCACCGACCATTACACTGGTATTGCGTTCATTTTTAATGTTATTTGGTAGTGAGTTCCATAATTTGATAGCACTGACAAAGTATGTTCTGGAAGACGTAAGATACTTATAACGTGGAACAATAAGTTTGCCAGTTCTGTCTGATCTTTAAAAACATAAATTTCTAAATAGGTATTCCGGTTGCCTTTTATGGATTATATCGTGTAGGAACCCTAAATTTCGATAATTCAGAAAGCTAACGAGACTGCTGGTAAGTATCTTGGAGGAAAACTCCGATATATGATCAAATTTACGCCTAGAATATATATATATGGACTCACTGTCGATATTGCCGAAAAGAATCCCCCAAAGGATATCAGTGGAACTATAAGAGTTCTCACCAATTTCAGTTTCACATTAATTGGAATTAAATCTGCTGTCTGCCACAACTTTCTTAATACGAAGTATATTTTGCTTAAAGTATAGTTTACATGGTCCTTGCATCCGAGGTATGAGTTCATCTTAAATCAAAGGCTAGTAACCACATACTCATAACTGATATCAATGCCTTGCAAGGATAAAGGGAATACGCCAAACACATATCCTTGGTCTTAGAAGCATTTAGATTTAATTTATTATCATTTGCTCATGAAGATATGCGCTGGAGGTCTTCATTCATTCTGCAAATCAGATCCTCTGACAGGCCAATCGGGCGAGAAAGATATACTTGGGCATCATCAGCATACAGATTTATCGATAAGCTCTTGGAAATATTGGTCATATCAGTAATAAAAACAGAAAACAGAACTGGACCGAGAATGGATCCCTGTGGCACCCCAGAATCAAGGCGTTTTATTTTCGAGCAACTAGTTCCAACCACTACTTTCAGCAAGCGTCATCTATGATAATTTCCAAGCAACCTTACGGAACTATCAGAGAATCCGTAGTATTTACTTAATTTTAGTAAAAGAATAGAGTGATACACTTTGTCGAAAGCTTTAGAAAAATCCAAAAGCGCCAGCACAGTTAATTCACCTCTCATAGGCTGGGCGGATATCTTCAATAATTTTGAGCATGGCAGTGCATGGCATGGCAACTATGGAAGGCTCTATAACCAGACTAAAATTCACTCAAGAGCCTGTTTGTATTAAGATATTCCATAATTTGGGCTGCCGCTAATTTCTCCCAGACTTTTGGCAAGACTGGCAGCATACTTATGGGACGATAATCTGTTGAGACAGCAGCCGACGGTTTTTTTGTAACAGGAATGACTTTTACTATTTTCCAAGCATCGGAAAAGGTTGACGTTGTAATTGTATAATTAATTATGTGAGTCAGAGTTGGCACTATGTATTGTATTATCAGTTTCAAAACCTAAGACTAACACCATCTTCACCAACTGCATTCGATTTAATTTCAATCATACTTCTCATTACATCGACCTCTGTTACTGCATTGCACTGAAATTTATTTTCTGGTGTATGAAATAAATTTTCACCAATCTTGAAATTCCCGTAATTTTTTGGTTTGCATGAATGTAGAAAGAAATTGTTCATATCATCTGGATTTAAATCGCATCCTGAATTAATTTTTGACCCGATACCTATGGATCTTAAATTTTGCCACAGATTTTTAACCGGCAAATCAGCATCAAGCTTCGTTTTATAAAATTCTCTTTTAGAATTCTTAATTAGCAGTGGCTTGGCGATAAAACTCCCAAGCTGTTTCCGTAGGGTCACACTTCCAACGACTGTATAACTTATTGCGTGCTCTAGTAGCCGACAAAACTTGATTCGTGAACCATGGCTATTTCCTGCTTTCAGTTTTGACTTACTTTAGTGGAACATATTTATCAAACAAGTAAAGTACTTGCGATACAAAAAAATTTAGTTTTTGATTAATATCATAGAGGATCCACACGCCGTTCCAATGCAAAACACTAGCTTCATATGCAAGCTCAGAAATTTGACTGCTTTAAAATCCCTGAGGTAGAACTGTGTTCTATTTGTGCACCTTAGGGCCGTGTTATATGAAATAAACCACATGTCGTGGTCAAATAATCCGGCAAGGGAGAATTGGTTATAATGGAACACTTCCGAACTGTTGGATGTGCACATCAAATCTAGAAAACTAGGTTTACAATTGGGTGAAAATCGCGTAGGATATTTGTTAACGACATCTAGTCCTATGGAGTTCAAATCATCCGTTAATTTTAGACATAGTGAGTCTCTATTTAGTATATCCGTCTTGAAATCACCACAAAGTAGTATATGCTCATTAGGCCGGGTCGATTTGTGGGGAGGCAAACAAATCGCCCATTGCTCTGTGAAAATCATATTCTAGGGATCAAAATAAGAAACTTTGCCGAAGGGACCATACCTCTAAAATGAATTCTGATGTCCCCCCCTTTGGGTCGTAGGGGCAAATTTTGAAAAATCCCACTTTGAAATGCCTATGTTTTTTCTTTTTGGAGTTTATTTTTCTCTTTAGAAATTTATTTAGTCAAAACATATGTAAATGAAAAAATGAATTTAACTTAGTAACAGAAAAGAAATGAAAAAAAATTATTAGAAATTAGAATTTTTACAACCTCCTTTTAAAACCAAGGCATCACTGTGATGCATTTGCATGTCATAAACATAGTTGTGTGGGTTTTTTATTCAACCGTTTTAAAAAATGAAGGTATCACTGTGACACAATTGCAGATCGTAAAATTGCTTGTGTTGTATATACATACATACTTGTATATACATACATATAAAATAAAAAGATAAAAGGAAATAAATTAAAAGAAGATAACTAATGTAAAGCAATAACAATAAGTATATGTTTATGTAATATTATATTTTCCACGTTTCTTTTGCATGTTTCACATCACATCATTCTTGCTTTTAACTGGTTTCGCCTCTGCACTCCGCTGCACTCTCACATATGCTTTGCCTCTCATACTAAAAACAGATGCAAGTACATTTTGTTTCTTTAATTGCGTTGCGTGGCGCATAATATCTCTGTTTTGCAAGGTTAAGCTCTCGTGAATATAAAATTTTCCGTAGCCAACTTCATCAATATCGGAGAGTGTTAATGCTCTCTTTTTTAATTTGCAAAATGCAGCGATAGCTTTAAGCAGATGAATTCTATCATGTGCCGTGTTTAATTTTTTTAAAATAGGCGCCGAAGCTGACTTGTTGCTACTGTTTGTGCGCATACGAAAAAATTGGCGTTTGCCAGGAGGCTCAATATTTATGGCACGACACAGCTTTGAGAAAATTTCGCTGATATTTCATCTTTAGAGTATGGTATTCCAATAATAATAATATTGGTTGAGAGCGCATTTTGCTCAAATTTTTGGATCTGCTTACGCATATCACTTGCTTTGCATTTGAGTACCTCTAATTCTGTGTATATTTTTTCTGCACCAGTTATTCTCTCCCCAATTTTCGTAATTCTCTGTTTTGTGTTTGCTAACTCACCGAAAATCTCACCTATTCTCTGCATAACTCTCTCCTCCATATTTTTCATAGATTCGTTGATTTGCCTGATTATGTTATCGTCATGTTTCTTTAATTTCCCCTCCCACATATCAAGAAGCTATTCAGATGTAGTCACCTCAACTTGTACCTTTTTCTCTGCATTACGAGTGGTGGTCAATTTATTTGGCGAAGATAAATTAGAATTTGCTTTCAGCAACTGTCGGCGTTGTTGTCTTTCACTTCTTTGTTTTGACGTTGTAGGTTTTTATGTGATTATGCAATACGGAAGAACAGATGCAGCAGAAAATTAAACTTTAAACAAATTGACTATATTTTTCACAAGTCAAATAACAGCAGCTAAAGCAAAACAGGTTTGTTTTTTATTTATTACAATGCACGTGAAATATAGACACAGATTAAGTTTTTAAATTAAAGTTTATTAAAGTTGGTATTTCCTTTGTCCCAGCACGCTTGTCCCAGCACGCAGAGTTGTGCATCTTGTGGTTGGCGTGATAGTGCGTCGGCGACTACATTCAGTTTTCCTTTGTGATACTGAATGTCAAATGAATGTTGCTGTAACTCTAATGCCCATCTTGCTATACGACCAGAGGGGCTCTCGATCGCGTTTAACCACTTCAGGGACAGATGGTCGGCAATAACGGTGAATCTGTATCCTTCCAAATAGGGTCTCATCTTTCGGATGGCCCATACGATGACCAAAAACTCCTTCTCTGTGGATGAATAGTTCTGTTCTTCATTGTTAAGACGGCGGCTAGCATATGCATGACTCGTTCTTCGCCCCCTAGCTCTTGAATGAGAACTGCTCCTAATCCGAAACCGCAAATTTTTGTGTGAAGCCTGGGCAGGCCAACACCGGTGCTTCAGTAAGCGAACAATTTAAGTTTTCGAACGCCTCCTGTTGTTGTCCAGACCACTTCCATCTCTTACCTTTTTTTAATATCGGGGTGAGGGGGTGTGCTATGCGTGAAAAGTCTGGCACGAACCGTCGGTACCAGGATGCGATACCTAAAAATCTTCGTAATTCCCTTATATTCGTGGGCGCCTGAAGTTCTCTAATTGGTGAAATTTTGTCGGGGTCAGTGTGGATACCTTCTTCGCTTACCACGTGGCCAAGATATTCCAGTTTTCTGAAAAACTAGAATTTTTCGGGATTTATTCGGAGGTTGGCTTGTCTTAGTCGGCCAAACACTTCGGTAAGGTGTCTGATGTGATCTTCTAGCGTTGTGCTTGTGACAATGATGTCGTCCAAATAGGCGAATGCATGTGGCTCGAGTTCTTGGCCGATAACGTGATCTAACGCTTTTTGGAATGTCGCTGGTGCCAAGTGTAGGCTGAAAGGCATTACTCTCCACTGGAATAAGCCTCGCCATGGTACGGTGAATGCCGTGACCTGCTTAATCGCTTCTTCCTTTGGGATTTTCCAGAAGCCGTTCTTCAAGTCTAGACTGCTTATGAACTTTGCAGTTCGCAATCGGTCCAGTATGTGCTGTATGCGTGAGAGAGGATGTGCATCGGGAACTGACCGTGCGTTCAGCTGTCGGTAGTCGACACATAATCTCCAACTTCCATTCTTCTTCTTTACCAGTACTATCGGGGCGCTGTGGGGACTCCGCGATGGCTCTATGCATTTCTTCTCTAATAGTTCACCGACCTCTTTATTGATTGCCTCTTGCATATTAGGGTTACGTGGGAAGTACCTTTGCTTAATAAGGCGGTCATCCCGTATTACTATCTTGTGCGTAGCGATATTTGTTGTCCCACTCATGTTCTCGAATCGACGCATCTCCTCCTCTAAGAAAGTTTTAATCCTTTTGGTATATTTACCTGATGTATGTTCTAAACTTACAATTCCTTCGTTGTTGCTTTGTTCGTTACGACTGTTATTGCCCTCTATTACTGATGTGCACCCGATCACTTCTCGCGCCACCCCTTTCTCCTGTAGTACCAGGGAGTGGCCTCCGCAGCTTAATGTCATATTAGCGTTGGCCAGTATATCGGTTCCAATTATAACGTCGTCAACTAGCCAAGGCAGCACAAGTACCTCACTTCTGTGTGTCTTATCACCAATTCTAACCTCTACATCTATTGCTTGCATTACATTCCTTGGTCTGCCACCCCCCATTACCACATGTCTTTGCACTAACATTTAACATTACTTGTACGTATATTCTTTGTCCAAGCCTCGCTCATGAAGCTTCTGGTTGCTCCCGTGTCTATTTTTGCCATCACACTTTCGTTTACTCTTTCCTCTGACAAAACTCGCCCTTCTACCTGTTTCAAAATGTTTAAACTTACCGAGGTTGTACGACTTGAGACCCTACCCCTCGGTTTTAGTATGGTCTCTGCTCGTTTCCCATCTATCTGCGACAGCAATTTCGCGTCAGTGCATCACATCGACCCCACTCCCAGCAGAATTGTCGTTGCTCGTTGCGATATTCGTATGCAAAATAACCCGTTTCGCCGCATAGCCTACATGCATTCCTCGGATCTACGGCACGTTTCTGAGTTCCTGGTTGTTCAGTTTCTTGAAGTTGTCGAAGTGGGCGTCTCTTCTTATTGCTTTTGTGTGTGCAGGTGTATACCTTTGAGTGTGGGGGGTAGCGCGCCTCTGCGCGAAGCGGTGGGCTTGGCCGCACTACTGGCCGCTGTTGTTCTCTCTCTGTAATTATATTCTCAAGATCTTCGATAAGACTTACCAGCTCGTCGAGCGTAATGAACTCGTTACATTTGGCATAAAGTTGATACTCACTACGACTATTGCGATAAATGCGGTCCAATTTCTGGTCCCCTTTTAGATTGGCGTGCCACAAAAAGCTCTGCAGTTCCAAGACGTAATCCTTGAATGTTTCCTTTGGTCGCTGAAGACGTTGCCGTATTTCGTCGTCTAGCCTCTCGAAGTATAGACCGCTCAAGAAGAAATGGAGAAAATCCTGCTTGAACATCCAACATTGTGCCCAATTCCGATTGTTGTTTCTGAGCCAAATTAACGCTCGATCTTTAAGCAGTTCGTTTAGTAGGTTTTGGTCTACTTCGTACCCCTCTGCTCCTAGACTCTCTCGATGACTGCCAGTGGATCTCCTCTACCATCATACTTCACGCCCCACTTCCTTACCCGATAGATTACACAAGCATGTGGCATCAGTGAGATGCTTGGTTCCGATGTATTTAGTCCTGCCTGGGCCTCGTTGATGTTGGTGGACGTCGTTGATTGTCTTGGACTTACACTTATACCTTGTTGGTTGGGCGGCTTTAGCGTACCCGCCTGTTTCGTGTGTTTTACTTCCAACTCTGCGAAGCCACTCTCGTACAATGGGTTTTGATTAACGAAATTGACGAACTCCTTCCTCAGTTCGTCAACAGATCCCGTGCTCCCGAAGCCAAGTTCACTTGCGTATGTTACCAGGTCCTCCTTATTGAGGTAGTAGATCCACCTTACCTTTACCATGATTGCTTTGTTCTGTGTTCTAGCTGATGGTCCTTCTGCAATTTATTTGCCACCTTCTCTCTCTGTTGATTTTAGTGTTCCTGTCGTTTTCTTTTACCTTGTAAGTGTCACTGCTCGGGCGCCGTTTGTAAGGAACCCCTGTCGTCCGAGTCTATAGCCAGGGTTATAACTCGGTCGATGGGCTCCCTTACAGAGAAAAAGAATTCCTCTATGTTAAATTAAAATATCTAATTTATTTATTCGGGTCTTATTATGGTATGGTCGTTTCGTAGTGGACGCTACGTGTCCCACTATATACTAGTAATATAAGTAACTTAAACAACCTGAGTGGTCACTGCCAGTTGTTCGTAGTGGTCGCTACGCGTCTCACTATATGCCTATATCTTCCTGACTCGTTAAATGCGTAATTTAAACAACCTGAGTGGTCACTGCCAGTTCTTCCGTAGTGGTCGCTACGCGTCCCACTATATGCCTATAATTTCCTGACTCATAAAATACGTAATTTAAACAACCTAAGTGGTCACTTCCAGTTGTTCCGTAGTGGTCGCTACGCGTCCCATTATATACCTATACTTTCCTGCCTTGTAATATACATAACTTAAGCAACTTGAGTGGTCACTACCAGTTGCTCCGTAGTGGTCGTTACGCGTCCCACTATATACCTACTCTTTGGCTGGTCAGCCCCTAACTAACTTTTGTTTGGTAGTTGCCGCTCCTTTTATACGATTTTTGGCAGTCGGTCGCTTCTGCTTAGCAATGTTTCTTATTAATTAATTTATTAACTTTACAACAACAATGTTCTTACCCCGATACTCTTTCGCATTCCTTATCTATGTATATATATGTATGTTCGTGACTTTCTACAGGCTGTGCCAAAAGTATCCGCCTAATACATCAAGTAATTTATACTAAGTATATACTGTATAGAACTTGTGTTTTATAAAATGTATGAAAAAACATGGTTTAAATTAATAAGTTTGTACTTCATGTTCTAAGTATAAGATTCATATTGTGTATAAAATAAAAATATACAATTCAAAGATTCATATTATGTAGTATGCATAGGATACAATTCAAAAAATTCTGTATAAGCTTAAAATATACAATTCACAGAAATCCAAGGTTATTACTTATTTGTGAAGCCTGCAATTTGGGGTCTTCACAATCGTACTTAACATACAGCCATACATACATATCATAATTTTAATTTATTTTGTTTGTCCTGCCTTGGGAAGGTTGCTGGCGCACTCACGGAGTTTCAAGTTGCCCGCCGCAAGGGGGCCGGCATATTTAGGCCACCAGCCTAAATATTTCGGACCACCCTAACACGCGCATTAGTTATTTTATTATTAATACCGGTAACGGCTAACACCCGTCGAGAGCTAACTTTGAAGGGGAAAAACTCAACGAAAGTTGAGGGTGCCGCGGACTTTTTCGCGGTCTTGACTATTTCTTCTGTTTTAGAGCGTTCGAGCGCCAGCAGCTATTTCACAGGTGAGTTATCTAGAACCAATCTTTTCCACATTTTACATTTCAATACTTTTGCGATTGTTATTTAAATGATACTTGATTAATCATTTCATAAATGTGAATTTACCAAGAGCAGAGTGAAGTGTGCATTTAAGTAATTTTTTCTTTAACCAATATATCTTTTTCTGAATTATAATCCCGTTCATACTCACGCATTTGGAATTAATAAATTTATTATCATCATCTATTAATGTACCATGTTAAAAATTGTCAAAATTTGTTGGAAGCATTTTAGAAAATATTAGATCAGAAGATCTTAATATAAAAAGTTCACTTCAACTTAAAGAAAAAATCAATAATTTCAGAATTCAAGACGACGAAATTCTCATTTCATACGACGTCACATCTCTTTTTACGAATATACCCATATATTTAGCAATACGCACTATTATGCGAAAATGGGAAGAATTGGAGACACATACACAATTAGACAAAAAACAGTTCAAGACGATACTCGATATCTGCTTACGTGACAAAAATTACTTTTCTTATAACAACACCCTATACCAACAAATCTACGGAATGCCAATGGTCAACCCGCTATTTCCAACCATTGCAGATATCTTCATGGACAAAATATTGGACGACAGCCTCGCTGAATTAAAAAGCAAAGACATATATTTCAAATACATAACCAAATATGTAGATGACATATTCGCAATTGTTAAAGCTAAAGACGTGGAAGACATACTAACAGTATTTAATGCACAGCATACCAAGATACAATTTAATAAAGAATTAGAACAGAACAACAAAATTGCCTTCCTAGACGTAGAAATACACCGAAAAACCAAAACTTAACGTTCAACTGGTATGCAAAGTCGTTGGCATCAGGAAGAATTATCAATTATCACTCCAATCATCCATGGAAGCAGAAAATTAACATAGGAACAAGTCTAATAAGGAAAATACATCTTCTAAGTGACGGCAATTTCATAGAAGAAAACAAGAAGAAAATAAAAAATATTCTCTTCAAAAATAGCTACACTAATAGAAAGGCTTATAATTAATACGACACAAGAAATGGACAATCCGAAGCAAACACAAAAAAACTTATATTGGAGTTACCTACATACCCGGACTAACTAGTAATCAATCGCTCAGGAGAATTATGAAAAAAGACAACATAACATTTGCTCACAAACCACACAATACACTTTATCGTTTCTTTACAAGAACAAAAGACAAAATAGACAAGGAAAAACAATGCAATGTAGTGTATAAAATTCAATGCAACGGTAACAACAAGAATATCAGCAATAAATGTTACATTGGCACAACGAAAGAGCATTGAGAACGAGAATACACGAACATGAAATGGCCGCAAAAAACAGAAAAACAAATACCGCGCTTTCTCAACACCTGACTGACAACGATCATACAGCTGATTTTGGGAACGCAAGAATTTTGGATGTTGAGAGAAGATGCAAAAGGAGGATGACAGTGGAAATTCTCCGCATCCAACAACATATGACGAATGTCATGAATTTTTAAGAAGACATTGACAATATAAATAGCGCTTATACAGCAATAATAAAAAATTATAAAAACAAAAATAGAAAATAAGAAAAATGAATGTGTCGCTTGTCCCGAACCTGTGATATTATTGTGTTTGTACAATTAATTAAATTATTGTGAGTTATTGTTTTAATGTTGTATTTGTAATGTTTATTGAAAATTGTTTCATGTTGTTCGTTTGAAAATAAAACAGAATTCCTGATGATGACGCGGATGCGTCGAAATGCATAGAAGAGAAAAGTAAAAACTCTTGGATTTTTTCTTTATACATATCGACCAAAACAGCTCCAACCCAGCAAACAATTTCATAAAGAATTTGGTCCAATCAACATATTAATAAATTTACAATTTTATACTTTGAATTTGCTAAGTGGTGTGTAAATTAATTATTCTACTTCGTCCATATAACCTCCTTTGTTTTTTGATTTGCTGGAGGTGAGCTGCGGACGATTTATGCTGTTGAGCCAACAGTACCACCACTACCAGCACTGGACGCTAACACCGCTGCTCCATTGACAGCTTTAGGCAAAACATTCATTGTGTCACGTTGTGTACTGGGCGATGTTAATTGGAAACTATGTTGTTTGTTGTGGAAAAGTGAAGTGACGCGGTCCTTCATGTTGTACTATGTGCCTCGAGCACTGTATGATGCTCATTGTCTTTAAGTAGGTGGATGAGAGGCCGCAAGCGACCAGGATTAATGATTGACAGCGAAAGCGAGTCATCTTAATCGTAGATTACCATAATATATAAAGAAAAGAATACTTAAAAATAATTTTCTTACATTTTGTTGTTATACAAATAAATTGATAAAAAAAATTAATTTTTGTATATTTTTTTTTCAATTAAATAAAAAAATATATAAAAAAAATCGGCCCACTCCGGGATTAGTGGGGATGATTGCAGAATTGATTGAAGTTTTTATGAGAAAAAAAATGGCGAAATTCGAATCTCGAAAACTGAAAAATTCAAAAACAGAACTTTAAAATTTTTTTTGTAATTTTGTCGAAAAGTACATTTAAAAACAAATTTAAAAAAAAAAAAGATCACAAACGGTCAATTTTTGAAAAAGTTATAGCATTTTGAAAACAAAACGGTTTTTTTTTTTAAATTCATAACTTTTTTTGAGTTGGATGAAAAAATTTGAAAAAATTCTGAAAAACGTCTTTCGTAAGCTAGAAAAAGAAGAAAAACTTTCAGCCAATTCTAAAGGGGTCGGGTTCAAAATTGGTCGAAATGGGATGGAATACCCCATATACAAAGCTGCGCCGTCCGTATCTGGAATGCGCTGTATTTAGCGGACGACCACTTTGGCAGCAGCGTTTATATGTAGAACTGAACTGAGCGCACCACAGGACCGCGATGCTGGAACATAAGTGGTGCCCACTTCTTAATCTCCACTTTCTCCCGATTCTGCGTTTCGAATGTAAAAAACTGTAAGATACTGTCGAAGAATAAAAAACACCTCTCCTGCCGCGCTTGCGGGTGACTCAACACTTTTGCAATTTTCTTAGCACGGCTTACCCAATATCAATTTAGGTGCAACGCAACAACCAAAATATATTTATATTAATGCGTTTTGTGTTCTTCATCAACTCTTGACAAGGGCAATTTTTCCATCAACAATCAGCTGAAATGAAACAAAAGAATAAGAAATTAAAAAATTTTACAAAATTATAAAAAGGGAACGATGCCGGCATACCGTAGCATTATGCGTCATGCCCACCTATGCAATACATTTGCGGCATTATGCATCATGAACTTCTACGCCAGTGCATTTTTATGAACCGCAGTCATAGCATAATCATTTTACAATATTATGCGACATAAATTACATTGACCCAACACAGCGGCAAGCCAACATCAATTGAATGCCGAATACGAAACACTTGTCAGTTCACACCTTAACATTTTTGCTCAGTCACTCACCCCGGTCAATACACGTGCCTATCATCAATGCTAGTTTGTCACCAAAATATTCACACACAACTAATTTACATTATTTAATGATACGGTATATATTTTTCGTGTTGTTTGTTTGAAAATAAAACAGAATTCCTGATGATGACGCGGATGCGTCGAAATGCATAGAAGAGAAAAGTAAAAACTCTTGGTTTTTTTCTTTATACATAATGACCAAACAGCTCCAACCCAGCAAACAATTTCATAAAGAATTTGGTCCAATCAACATATTAATAAATTTATAATTTTATACTTTGAATTTGCTAAGTGGTGTGTGAATTAATTATTCTACTTCGTCCATATAACCTCCTTTGTTTTTTGATTTTGCTGGAGGTGAGCTGCGGACGACTTATGCTGTTGAGCCAACAGTACCACCACTACCAGCACTGGACGCTAACACCGCTGCTCCATTGGCAGCTTTATGCAAAACATTCATTGTGTTACGTTGTTTACTGGGCGATGTTAATTGGAAACTATGTTGTTTGTTGTGGAAAAGTGAAGTGACGCGGTCCTTCATGTTTTTCTATGTGCCTCGAGCACTGTATGATGCTCATTGTTTTTATTGCAGGTGGATGAGAGGCCGCAAGCGACCAGGATTAATGATTGAAAGCGAAAGCGAGTCATCTTAATCGTAGATTACCATAATATATAAAGAAAAGAATACTTAAAAATAATTTTCTTACATTTTGTTGTTATATAAATAAAATTGATAAAAAATAATTTTTGTAAATTTTTTTTCAATTAAATAAAAAAAATCGGCCCACTCCGGATTAGTGGGGATGATTGCAGAATTGATCGAAGTTTTTATGAGAAAAAAAATGGAGAAATTCGAAAAAATCTCGAAAAACTGAAAAATTCAAAAAAAAAACTTTAAAATTTTTTTGGTATTTTTGTCGAAAAGTACATTTAAAAACAAATTTAAAAAAAAAGATCACAAACGGTGAATTTTCAAAAATTTATAGCATTTGGAAAACAAAAACGGTGTTTTTTTTTAAATTCATAACTTTTTTGAGAGTTGGATGAAAAAATTTGAAAAAATGCTGAAAAACGTCTTTCGTAAGCTAAAAAAAGAAGAAAAACTTTCAGCCAATTCTAAAGGGGTCGGGTTCAAAATTGGTCGAAATGGGATGGAATACCCGATATACAAAGCCGCACCGTCCGTATCTGGAATGCGCTGTATTTAGAGGACGACCACTTTGGCAGCACCGTTTATATGTAGAACTGAACTGAGAACACCACAGGACCGCGATACTGGAACATAAGTGGTGCCCACTTCTCAATCTCCACTTTCTCCCGATTCTGCGCTTCGAATGTAAAATTATTATACAAGATACTGTCGAAGAAAAAAAACACCTCTCCTGCCGCGCTTGCGGGTGACTCAAACACTTTTGCAATTTTCTTAGCACGGCTTAACCAATGTCAATTTTAGGTGCAAGGCAACAACCAAAATATATTTATATTAATGCGTTTTGTGTTCTTCATCAACTCTTGACAAGGGCAATTTTTTCATCAATAATCAGCTGGCGGCCACCGTGGTGTGATGGTAGCGTGCTCCGCCTATCACACCGTATGCCCTGGGTTCAACTCCCGGGCAAAGCAACATCAAAATTTTAGAAATAAGGTTTTTCAATTAGAAGAAAATTTTTCTAAGCGGGGTCGCCCCTCGGCAGTGTTTGGCAAGCGCTCCGGGTGTATTTCTGCCATGAAAAGCTCTCAGTGAAAACTCATCTGCCTTGCAGATGCCGTTCGGAGTCGGCATAAAAACATGTAGGTCCCCTCCGGCCAATTTGTAGGGAAAATCAAGAGGAGCACGACGCAAATTGGAAGAGAAGCTCGGCCTTAGATCTCTTCGGAGGTTATCGCGCCTTACATTTATTTTTTTTTTTTTTTTTTTTTTTAATCAGCTGACATGAAACAAAAGAATAAGAAATTAAAAAATTTTACAAAATTATAAAAAGGGAACCGATGCCGGCATACCGTAGCATTATGCGTCATGCCCACCTATGCAATACATTTGCGGCATTATGCATCAGGAAACTTCTATGCCAGTGCGTTTTTATGAACCGCAGTCATAGCATAATCATATTACAATATTATGCGACATAAATTACATTGACTCAACACAGCGGCAAGCCAACATCAATTGAATGCCGAATACGAAACACTTGTCAGTTTTAATGCGAATCACCCAAATATTGATATTAAAACATTTTACATGATCTACATAAATAGCAATCTGCTGACTTTGAATACCATTATTACAAATGTACATATTTTTAGTTTGCTAGTATTAGAATAATTATGTACATATGTGTAAGTTAAGAATTATGTATAAAAGAGAAAGGAATTTATTCGATAAAATCATTTATTTTAAGACATTGAAGCTGAAACCTTTCGTCTCATTAATTTAGCTTTTCAATAATTACCCGTCACACGTTTTTCTTAATAATGAAAATTCATTCAAAAATATCTGTATACTCATTTCGACATTTTGAGTGAAAGAAACAAGGTTGCCACTCGATGACATTTGCTCGGATCCGTGAGATCCAACAAAACCGAGTGTTAGTACACGAACAAAAATCAGAATACATATATATAAACGCGAAAATATAGACCGAAATAAAAAGGCGTGTTCTGGTTTGTTTATAATGGGTTTCTTTTTATCAAAAAAAAAAAAAAAACATGAAAAAATAAACAAAACAGTTATTTTGATCAAATCACTTTCCATTATTATTTGCTTTAGGAATAGCTAAGCTTTCTTTTAAACTCAAACTTAGCTTTAGACTGTTTCTTAAACTGTAAAGAAATAACTTTCGAATTATGTAAGACCGTGAAATTTCCAAGCCTTTTCAAATTTTTTATTAGCCCAAACTTAAGTGTGGAAAAGCTAATTGGAGATTACGGTACAACTTTCAAGATTAATAAAATAATTAAAAGAAATTGAAATATTCAACAAAATAAGCTTTATGAAAAAAACCCACAAAAAAAAATGAATATTTCCAGAACTAATTATCAGAGTTCAGGTCGCGTCAGAACTCAAACGTGAATGTCCTCAAACACTTTCGCGACATGAACAATAGGTATCGTTACGCTGCCAAATTGGCAGCACCGGTATAGCTGTCTCACTCCAATGAGTGGAAGAGTTAGCAGCTGACAGCTCAACAAATTACCACACTCGATCGTGTAGGCTATCCCCGCCAAGGTTGTGTTGACATCAACAAACACACCACAATTTGTGAGTCTCACGCATAATGGCCAAAATCAACACAAATTGTGTTCCAGGGCAGCGAATAAGGGCCAATTTACATCTGTCGCACATTTTATTTTCCCGACGTCGCTTAAACGCCAATCTCATTCACCAACTCTGAATTACAAAGAGCCGAGACAACACATGGGTGTACCGTGGTATACCGTATATAACCGCGTTTGGCCTGCATTAAACAACCACCAAAAAATATAGTAATTTTTATATTTCACTCTTTTGATTGTTTCAAATTCAGAAATCTCATTCTGATGAAGATATTTTCAAAATTAAAGATACTTTTAGGTGTATCTCAATAATATTTTATTAAACCTAACAGTGGTTTTAACAACTACACGTCATTATATCGGCAGAATAACTTAATCAGATTATTCATCCCAAATAAACCCTTTATCCCAAGTACGCCAAGCACAATCTCAGCCAATTAAGCTCCTAGTATCTGCTCATGCGCCACCCAACCCCCTGAAGTTAAAACAAATAATAAAAAATTCCCGTTCCAGAATGACAGGCTTCTCGGTCAAAAGCAACAAGACGGAGCAACGCGTTGACTCCTTCACCGACTCTTTCTGGATGTGCCATAAGAATTACGGCATACGACTATGCCCGCTGCACAGGGGAATGTCGGCAGAAGAACGCCCCCGGGCCGTCCTCATACAACTGCACTGCCCCAATTGTTTATCGCCGTTCCATCGGCTATAATTATGCCCTATTCGCGACTGTTGCCATAGATGCCGGGAACCACACTACACTACGCTGCATATGGAGGATGAGCAACCGCAGCCACGCCCTACCTCCCACGACGAGCACGACGATGAGGCATGCGCCGACGAAGTGCTCTCTATACACATAACGGAGGACACCCGACCATGGGCACAACAGGTCGCATATGGGGAGGAAGAGATGGAAGAGATCGCCGGAAGTGCCACAGCCATAGCCATCGCCCCAACGACCAGCGGAGAAGCACGATCCAGACCGGAAACGCGACCAGGCACAAAAGAAACACGGTGATGGCGCGGAGACATGTCTTTTCCGCCCATCGCACTGCAATACCAGTGGGCGCCGTGACGGCGCGTAGCCGCGTCCGTTCCGATCCACCCAACGCTCCACTGACAGAGCGGCCCCGTACACACCACGCAAAGAAGGTACCACCACCACTATAGCTCCACGTCAGACGATCTCTGCCGGATTTAGAACGGGACGATTGCAGGAAACCCACGTAGCGATGACGATCACTCGATCCTTCATAGCCATCGCTCCAACAGCGATTGTCCGAATAGAGGCGGGGGGGGGGGGGGGGGGGGGGGGGCGCCTGCATTTGGTGCACGTACTGCTTGATCCCTGTGCGCCGACGTCCGTAATTTGTGCTAATTTATCCCAGGACCTATAACTCGAACGACTCAATACGGCAAGACACACCAAATGTACTTTTGTGTTGCGCGGGAAGTACGGAGTTACGGACAGAATCACGACCCAGACTACCGTAGTAGCACGACATGCACGCTTGAACCCATCCGCACCGATTGATTCCTCGGTCGCCGCACCGTTCCAGTTCATGAAACTCGCTGAACCGACGTTTTATCGATCCGCGCCGATTCTACTGACCTTCGGTGCCGACGTCTACGCCAACATTATAGTCAGTGGCACAACCCCGGCAACGGTCAATGGGCTCCTCATGCACCCGACAGTCTTCAGACTGGTAGTATCCGGAGCATTCCAGCAATAATGTTCCGGCATCGCTCTCATTTACCGTTATTTTTAATTTCCTACCAATTTCAAAATTGCATCTAATTAACCAGGTGCATTAAAAACCAAGCAACCCCACGTACTTGAACACTAACGCTTTTCTCTTTCATCCACAGTTCAGTGAGGCTGCATTATGGGAAGCACGGATGTCCACCGGAGATCGTACTTAACATACAACCATACATACATATTATAATTT
The DNA here is from genome assembly GCF_040869045.1 of Eurosta solidaginis. Taxonomy (NCBI): domain Eukaryota; kingdom Metazoa; phylum Arthropoda; class Insecta; order Diptera; family Tephritidae; genus Eurosta; species Eurosta solidaginis. The sequence goes on along the minus strand of NC_090324.1, from coordinate 213,468,565 downwards.
TAATCTATTCAGTTTGTCCTGCCTTGGGAAAGTTGCTGGCGTACTCACCGAGTTTCAAGTTGCTAGCCGCGCCACCAGCCTAAATATTTCGGACCACCCTAACCCGCGCATTAGTTATTTTATTATTAATACCAGTAACGGCTAACACCAGTCGAGAGCTAACTTTGAAGAAGAAAAACTCAACGAAAGATAGCTATCGGCAGGTGCCGCGGACTTTTTCGTGGTCTTAACTCTTTCTTCTGTTTTAGAATTTCAATACTTTTGCGATTGTTATTTAATTGATACTTGATTAATCATTTTCATAAATGTGAATTTGCCAAGAGCAGAGTGAAGTGTGCATTTAAGTAATTTTTTCTTTAACCAATATATCTTTTCTGAATTAATATACCGTTCATACTCATGCATTTGGAATTAATAAATTTATAATTTTATACTTTGAATTTGCTAAGTGGTGTGTGAATTAATTATTCTACTTCGTCCATATAATCTCCTTTGTTTATAAATAAATTGTGATTACCCGTTAGTAATTCTTCTTTTCTTTTCCTTTCTTTTCTTTTTATTTGTGTGCGATCGCGCCCCATGACCCGGGTGCCACATTCCCCCCCGCAAACATGATACAAATACTGGAAAAAAAATACAAAAGTAACATAAAATTAAAAAAAAAAAAAAATTATAAATTAGCTTACTTTTTTTGCGTGAAATGAACCGCCTGCAGCAATATATAAGCCGAGCGGACATGAAATAAAAATAAAAGGAATAATAACAAGTAAGAAAGTCTAAGTTCGGGTGAAAGCGAATATTACATACCCAGCTGTACACTTGAAATACTGTTGTTGTTTGTTTTGTGTGCTTAATAGGGTTACAAGACTGCACAATAATACATATGCATATTGTTCTATTCTGAACTAATTTTCGTTAAAAGAAGCAAAAATGATACAGAAGCTAACACCAATGACCTTGAGCGGGTAATAATTATAATAATTTAATATATATAATTATAATTTTAATATATAGATATAACAGAACAATAAACATAAACACACAAGTGCCATTGTACTAAACAGCGTTATTACAAAAGAGGGCAGGATTATTACGGAAATTTTCCAACTTGTACTATAAATAGCTTATTACCTGCCTCTACGCACTTTTACAAAATTTTTTATATAAAAGAAGGTGATTTAACTGATATATTCCATTTTTACTGAAAATGTTTCCTGTTATAAGGCACACATTTGCACCAAATTTTTCATCAAGTTATGGCTCCAGAAACATTGGGAAATGCATTGTAAGAAAGGGGCAGTGCTACGCCCATTTTTTAAATTTGAAGTGTTTAGGCCACCAGCCTAAATATTTCTTTTAAGAACTTTCGGGTCACCCTAATGCGCCCCGTACTATGATTACTACCGGTAACTGTCCTTGCACCGCCGAGAAGTAATTGAGTAGGCGAAAACTCGACGAAAGTTAGTAATCGGCGGGTGCCATGGACTTTTTCTTTTCCTTCCACGTCACTTTCTTTCTGAACGTCTGCAAGTGAGCTCCAGCAACCAAATCGAAGGTAAGAATTCCTTTTTTTAAAGTGTAAAATTCGATAAAGTTAAGCTAGTGTGATTCAGCAAATACTTTCAAATTTAAATTTTCCACTTACTTTTGAATTATTGAATAAAGAAAGTTTGTTATTAATTAGATTAGTGAAAGTGTTGGTTTTTCCTTAAGACACTAACTAGTTCCTTTTTATCTTTCTTTTTGGTGTTACGTGCGAACGAATCCCACTCGTCCCGAACTACACGTAATCATTATGGTCCTTCCTTTTTATTGTTATAAATCCACTTGGAAAACGAAACACCATTGATTTAAAGCCCTTTTTTGCAAAGATATAGCTTATTTTATTCGCCCACGACCCTTTTAAAAATCTTTTATATAAAATTGGGCGTGGTCCTTAACCGATTTCGTAAATTTTTTATGAATTTTGTTATAAATCCACTTGGGAAATGAAACACCATTGATATAAAGCCCTTTTTTTGCAAAGATATAGCTTATTTTATTCGTCCACGCCCCTTTTAAAAATCTTTCATATAAAAGTGGGCGTGGTCCTTCACCGATTTCGTTAATTTTTTATGAATTTTGTTACGATAGGTTTAACGATTTTTGATTTATGATTAAAAGTATTTGTAAAATTGATTTTATCACAAGTGGGCGGTGCCACGGCCATTTAAAAAAATTTCAAATTTTTATCAAGAGTCTCAATTTCAGTGCACACGTCAAATTTCAACATTCTAAGGGTATTGTTTACTAACTAATCAGGTTTTCTGTGTTTTCCAAAATGTTATGTATATAAAAAGTGGGCGTGGTTATCATCCGATTTCGCTCATTTTCAATACCAATCCATGCTGGGTCCAGATAAGCTCGTGTACCAAGATAACTCGATATTTACTGAAGTTATCGTTCTAACGGACAGACGGACGGACAGACATCAATCTATTTTTTTTTCGATACTGATGATTTTGATATAGGGAAGTCTATATCTAACTCGATTCCTATATACTTGGTGGCAGCTCACTGCTCTCAAGTGACCCGATGAAACCAGGCTAATCCTGTTTTTGTTTTTTTTTTTTTAATTCATACATAATTTCTTTTTTTTTTTGTATCTTAATTCTGATTTATGTGTTATTTATAATTTTTTTGTTACCGAGTCTTTAAGAGGCAGTGGCTTCTTAAGGGCAGAGATCTAAAACCGCTCAGCTACAGAGAAACTAATCAGCTGAGAAATATAGATTCGCAAAATACACTAGACTAAAAGTATAAATATAATTTTTTAATTATTAAGAGAAGATAGAATCGTCTTTTTTATGGCAAAGAGCGAGTCCGAAACATCAATTATTCTCGAGTGAGAGTTATAATCTTCACAAAAACATGGAAAAGGTTCGTGTAGTTGAAATTGCTTCTGCATTGTTTAAGAATTATAGGTTTATAATGCCTTGAAACTCGGCATGGAACATTCAAGTTTACTTCGTTCAAAAGAAATGGGCTTGAAATCGATCCATTTAAAAGTCTAGCCATAAATAGTACATCTAGCATTTCTCTACGACTTGCAAGGGTAGGAAGATTTATTAGTTTTAATCGATTAGTGTAAGGAGGAAGATTATACGGAGAGTCTCATTTAAGATTTCTCAAGGCGAAAAGTAAAAACTGTTTTTGAATTGATTCTAGTCTATCCACATGAACTTGATAACGCGGATTACAAATTATCGATCCATATTCTAATATCGGCCTCACGAATGGTGTAAAAAGGGTTTTTGTAACGTAAGGATCACTAAACTCCTTTGCCCATCTTTTCACAAATGCTAAAACTCCTCTCGATTTATTGACTGTGGCATTAATATGAGGGTTGAAGCTAAGTTTGCAATTCATTGTAACTCCCAAGTCGACAAAAACATCAACGCTTTCCAGAGATTGGCCATTAATTTTGTAGGAAGCTGGCTGTATGTTGCCACGTGAAAAACACATGGATTTACATTTTTCAATATTGAGAGGCATAAAATTCGCATTACACCAAGTAACTAAACGATTTAAATCCGCCTAGAGTGCAGAAAGTTCTTCAACCGACGCGTATGTCTTAAAAAGTTTTACATCGTCGGCATTCATTAAAATTTTAGAATATTTTATAGTTGTGGAAACATCGTTTATAAAGATCAAAAACAGAATAGGACCGAGATGGCTGCCCTGAGGCACACCGGAGCGAACGTCGATGACATTCGAACAAATGTCTTTAAAAATGGCTCTTTGAGTTCTTCCGCAAAGATAGAAGGAGATCCAGCGAGTTAGGCCAGGTTGAAAACCAAGCAATTCGGGTTTATAAACAAGTAATGAGTGGCGTACTTTGTCGAATGCTTTGCTGAAATCAGTGTATATAACGTCGGTATGATGATTGTTTCTAAGCACATTAAAGACGTGAGTTGTAAATTCAAGCAAATTGGTTGTGGTTGATTTGGCTCTACAAAAGCCATGCTGAGAACTATCTATCAATGTAGAAGTCGAAAATGTAAGGTGATTAGTAACGATTGCTTCGAAAAGCTTAGGGATAGCGGAGAGCTTTGCTATTCCACGATAGTTTTCAATAGACGACTTGCTTCCTTTTTTATGGAGTGGGATAAGAAAAGATTCCTTCCAAGCAGTCGGGAAAATGCCATTTTTTAAAGAGAGGTTAAATAGATCAGTAAGGGGCTGGTAAATGTAGTCCGCACATTTTTTAAGAAAACATGTTGGGATCAAATCGGGACCGTATTTGAAGGATTCTTTTAGGGTCTTTAGATGTAGTAGAACATCTTCAGGCAGCAAATGTGGGGCATATATTGAGTTACTAGAATGGAGCTCATACGGATAATTTGTAGGTGATGAATCAGCCACAGCAGAGTAATTATAGTAAAAGAATTGAGCGAAGAAGTTTGCAATCTCTTGATCGTCGCTGGAAATGCTATTTCTAAACTTCATGGCAGAAGGAAACCCGTTAGTTCTGCGTTTAGAATTTACGAAATCATAAAAACACTTCGGGTGGCAAATACTGTTTCTTTTAATTTTACATATGTAAGCTTTATAACACTTTTTATTAAGTTCAAAATACTTATGACGGAAAATGGATTTCACAAATGTATTATATTTTCGGAGTAACTTTAAAAACTACAAAAAAATTAACTTCACTGCAATCAATCTCATCATTTGTAGTTATAGGAAAAGTACTTTTAGTGCTTCCAAACTACTGCGTTCTTGGTTTTTTTGAGATGCGTTAGCGATATCTCCGAAACTTGTAGACCAAAAAAATTTTGTTTTCTTATGAAAAACTACAAACGATTTAAAATGTTTAAACTGCTTGGTTTCCGCGCAATTTTCGGATTAACTATAAAAAGTACAAAAAAATTAATTTCACTACAATTAATTTCTTCGTTTTTAGTTATAGGAAAATTATTTTTAGTGCTTCAAAATTGCTGAGTGCTTGGCTTTTTTGAGATGCGTTAGCGATATCTCTGAAGCCTGTCTAGCAAAAAAATTTTTATTTCGTATGAAAAACTACAAACGATTTAAAATATATTTCAAAAAGAAAAAACCAAATTTGCTTAAAGTGCTTGGTTTCCGCACAATGTATTATATTTTAGGATTAACTATAAAAACTACAAAAAAATGAATTTCACTACAATCAATTTCATCATTTCTAGTTATAGGAAAATTCCAAATTGCTGCGTTCTTGGTTTTTTTTTTGAGATGCGTTAGCGATATATCCGAAACCTGTGAACCAAAAAAACATTATTTTTCTTATGAAAACTACAAACGATTTAAAACGTATTTCAAAAAGAAAAAACTAAAATTTGCTTAAATTGCTTAGTTTCCGCACATATTTTTGGAGTAACTATAAAAACTACAAAAAAATGAATTCCACTACAATCAATTTTATGGTTTTTAATTATAGGAAAAGTACTTTTAGTGCTTCCAAATTGCTGCGTTCTTGGTTTTTTTTGAGATGCGTTAGCGATATCTCCGAAACCTGTGGACCAAAAAAATAATTTTCTTATGAAAAACTAGAAACGATTTAAAACGTATTTCAAAAAGAAAAAACTAAAATTTGCTTAAATTGCTTAGTTTCCGCACATATTTTTGGAGTAACTATAAAAACTACAAAAAAATGAATTCCACTACAATCAATTTTATCGTTTTTAATTATAGGAAAAGTACTTTTAGTGCTTCCGAATTCCTGCGCTCTTGGTTTTTTTGAGATGCGTTGGCGATATCTCCGAAACCTGGGGAGAAAAAAAAATTTTTTTTCGTATGAAAAACTACAAACGATTTAAAAGGTATTCCGAAAAGAAAAAAACCCAAATTTGCTAAAATTTATTGGTTTCCGCAAAATGTATTATATTTTCGGAGTAACTATAAAAACTACAAAAAAATGAATTTCACTAATGTATTATATTTTCGGAGTAACTTTAAAACCTACAAAAAAGTAAATTTCACTACAATCAATTTCATCATTTTTAGTTATAGAAAAATTACTTTTAGTGCTTCCAAATTGCTGCGTTCTCGGTTTTTTTGAGATGCGTTGGCGAAATCTCCGAAGCCTGTGGACCTCAATTTCATCGTTTGTAATTACACGAAAAGTGTTTTTAGTGCTTCCAAAAAAATTTTTTTTTTCGTATGAAAAAAACATTATTTTTCTTATGGAAAACTACAAACGATTTAAAACGTATTTCAAAAGAAAAAACACAAATTTGCTTAATTTGCTTAGTTTCCGCACAATGTATTATATTTTCGGAGTATCTATAAAAACTAAAAAAAAATGAATTTCACTACAATCAATTTCATCATTTTTAGTTATACGAAAAGTACTTTTGGTGCTTCCAAATTGCTGCGTTCTTGGTTTTTTTTGAGATGCGTTAGCGGTATCTCCGAAACCTGTGGACCAAAAAAAAATTATTTTTCTTATAGTTTTTCATAACAAACGATTTAAAACGTATTTCAAAAAGAAAAAACTCAAATTTGCTTAAATTGCTTAGTTTCCGAGCAATGTATTATATTTTCGGGGTAACTATAAAAAGTACAAAAAAATGGATTTCACTAATGTATTATATTTTCGGAGTAACTTTAAAAACTACAAAAAAATTAATTTCAACAATCAATTTCATTATTTTTAGTTATAGGAAAATTACTTTTAGTGCTTTCAAATTGCTGTGTTCTTGATTTTTTTGAGATGCGTTAGCGATATCTCCGAAGCCTGTGGACCTCAATTTCATCGTTTGTAATTACACGAAAAGTGCTTTTAGTGCTTCCAAATTGCTGCGTTCATGCTTTTTTTGAGATGGATTAGCGATATCTCCGAAACCTGTTTACCAAAAAAAATTTTTTTTATGGAAAACTACAAACGATTTAAGACGTATTTCCAAAATAAAAAACCCAAATTTACTTAAATTGCTTGGTTTCAGCCCAATGTATTATATCGGAGTAACTGTAAAAACTACAAAAAAATTAATTCCACTACAATCAATTTCATCGTTTGTAGTTATAGGAAAAGTACTATTTTTCTTATGAAAAACTGCAAACGATTTAAAACGTATTTCAAAAGAAAAAACACAAATTTGCTTAATTTGCTTATTTTCCACACAATGTATTATATTTTCGGAGTATCTATAAAAACTAAAAAAAAATGAATTTCACTACAATCAATTTCATCATTTTTAGTTATAGGAAAAGTTCTTTTAGTGCTTCCGAATTGCTGCGTTCTTGGTTTTTTTGAGATGCGTTGGCGACATCTCCGAAACCTGGGGAGAAAAAAAATTTTTTTTCGTATGAAAAACTACAAACGATTCAAAATATATTTCAAAAAGAAAAAACCGAAATTTGCTTAAACTGTTTGGTTTCCGCATAATGTATTACATTTTCGGAGTAACTATAAAAACTACAAAAGAATGAATTTCACTACAATCAATTTCATCGTTTGTAGTTATAGGAAAAGTACTTTTAGTGCTTCCAAATTGCTGCGTATAAAAAGTAAAAAAAAAATGGGTTTCACTGCAATCAATTTCATCGTTTTGTAGTTATAGGAAAAGTAATTTTGGTGCTTCAAAATCGCTCCGTTCTTGATTTTTTGAGATGCGTTAGCGATATCTCCGAAACTTGTGGAGAACAAAAAAAAAAATGTTTTTCGTATGAAAAACTAAAAATGATTTAAACGTATTTCAAAAAAAAAAAAACCAGATTTGCTTAAATTGCTTGGTTTCCGCACAATGTATTATATTTTCGGAGTAACTATAAAAAGTACAAAAAATTAATTCCACTACAATCAATTTTATCGTTTATAATTATAGGAAAAGTTCTTTTAGTGCTTCCGAATTGCTGAGTTCTTGGTTTTTTTGAGATGCGTTGGCGATATCTCCGAAACCTGGGGAGAAAAAAAAATTTTTTTTCGTATAAAAACTACGAACTTAAAACGTATTTCGAAAAGAAAAAACCCAAATTTGCTAAAATTGATTGGTTTCCGCACAATGTATTATATTTTCGGAGTAACTATAAAAACTACAAAAAAATGAATTTCACTACAATCAATTTCATCATTTGTAGTTATAGGAAAGGTACTTTTAGTGCTTCCAAATTGCTGCGTTCTTGGTTTTTTTGAGATGCGTTAGCGATATCTCCGAAACCTGTGGAAAAAAAAATTATTTTTCTTATGAAAAACTACAAACGATTTAAAACGTATTTCAAAAAGAAAAAACTCAAATTTGCTTAAATTGCTTAGTTTCCGCAAAATGTATTATATTTTCGGAGTAATTATAAAAACTACAAAAAAAATGAATTCCACTACAATCAATTTTATCGTGTTTAATTATAGGAAAAGGGCTTTTAGTGCTTCCTAATTGCTGCGTTCTTGGTTTTTTTGAGATGCGTTGGCGATATCTCCGAAACCTGTGGACCTCAATTTCATCGTTTGTAGTTATACGAATAGTACTTTTAATGCTTCCAAATTGCTGCGTTCATGGTTTTTTTGAGATGCGTTAGCGATATCTCCGAAACCTGTTTACCAAAGAAAATTTTTTTTTCGTATGAAAAACTACAAACGATTTAAAATATATTTCGAAAAGAAAAAACTAAAATTTGCTTAAATTGCTTGATTTCCGCATAATGTATTACATTTCGAAGTAACACTAAAAAGCACAAAAAATTAATTTCACTACAATCAATTTCATCGTTTATAGTTATAGGAAAAGTACTTATAGCGCTTCCAAATTGCTGCGTTCTTGGTTTTTTTGGGATGAGTTGGCGATATCTCCGAAACCTGTTTACCAAAAAAAAAATATTTTTCTTATGAAAAACTACGAACAATTTAAAACGTATTTCGAAAAGAAAAAACCCAAATTTGCTAAAATTGATTGGTTTCCGCACAATGTATTATATTTTCGGAGTAACTTTAAAACCTACAAAAAAGTAAATTTCACTACAATCAATTTCATCATTTTTAGTTATAGAAAAATTACTTTTAGTGCTTCCAAATTGCTGCGTTCTCGGTTTTTTTGAGATGCGTTGGCGATATCTCCGAAGCCTGTGGACCTCAATTTCATCGTTTGTAATTACACGAAAAGTGCTTTTAGTGCTTCCAAAAAAATTTTTTTTTTCGTATGAAAAAAACATTATTTTCCTTATGGAAAACTACAAACGATTTAAAACGTATTTCGAAAAGAAAAAACCCAAATTTGCTAAAATTGATTGGTTTCCGCACAATGTATTATATTATGGGAGTAAATATAAAAACCACAACAAAATGAAATTCACTACAATCAAGTTCATCATTTGTAGTTATACGAAAAGTACTTTTGGTGCTTCCAAATTGCTGCGTTGTTGGTTTTTTTTAGATGCGTTAGCGGTATCTCCGAAAACTGTGGACAAAAAAAAAATTATTTTTCTTATAGTTTTTCATAACAAACGATTTAAAACGTATTTCAAAAAGAAAAAACTCAAATTTGCTTAAATTGCTTAGTTTCCGAGCAATGTATTATATTTTCGGAGTAACTATAAAAAGTACAAAAAATGGATTTCACTAATGTATTATATTTTCGGAGTAACTTTAAAAACTACAAAAAAATGAATTTCAACAATCAATTTCATTATTTTTAGTTATAGGAAAATTACTTTTAGTGCTTCCAAATTGCTGCGTTCTTGGTTTTTTTGAGATGCGTTAGCGATATATCCGAAGCCTGTGGACCTCAATTTCATCGTTTGTGATTACACGAAAAGTGCTTTTAGTGCTTCCAAATTGCTGCGTTCATGGTTTTTTTTGAGATGGGTTAGCGATATCTCCGAAACCTGTTTACCAAAAAAAATTTTTTTTATGGAAAACTACAAACGATTTAAGACGTATTTCCAAAAGAAAAAACCCAAATTTACTTAAATTGCTTGGCTTCAGCCCAATGTATTATATTTTCGGAGTAACTGTAAAAACTACAAAAAAATTAATTCCACTACAATCAATTTCATCGTTTGTAGTTATAGGAAAAGTACTATTTTTCTTATGAAAAACTGCAAACGATTTAAAACGTATTTCAAAAGAAAAAACACAAATTTGCTTAATTTGCTTAGTTTCCGCACAATGTATTTTATTTTCGGAGTATCTATAAAAACTAAAAAAAAATGAATTTCACTACAATCAATTTCATCATTTTTAGTTATAGGAAAAGTTCTTTTAGTGCTTCCGAATTGCTGCGTTCTTGGCTTTTTTGAGATGCGTTGGCGACATCTCCGAAACCTGGGGAGAAAAAAATTTTTTTTTCGTATGAAAAACTACAAACGATTCAAAATATATTTCAAAAAGGAAAAACCCAAATTTGCTTAAACTGTTTGGTTTCCGCATAATGTATTACATTTTCGGAGTAACTATTAAAACTACAAAAGAATGAATTTCACTAAAATCAATTTCATCGTTTGTAGTTATAGGAAAAGTACTTTTAGTGCTTCCAAATTGCTGCGTATAAAAAGTAAAAAAAAAATGGATTTCACTACAATCAATTTCATCGCTTTGTAGTTATAGGAAAAGTACTTTTGTGGCTTCCAAATCGCTCCGTTCTTGATTTTTTGAGATGCGTTAGCGATATCTCCGAAACTTGTGGAGAAAAAAAAATGTTTTTCGTATGAAAAACTAAAAATGATTTAAACGTATTTCAAAAAGAAAAAAAACCAATTTTGCTTAAATTGCTTGGTTTCCGCACAATGTATTATATTTTCGGAGTAACTATAAAAAGTACAAAAAAATTAATTCCACTACAATCAATTTTATCGTTTATAATTATAGGAAAAGTTCTTTCAGTGCTTCCGAATTGCTGAGTTCTTGTTTTTTTTGAGATGCGTTGGCGATATCTCCGAAGCCTGGGGAGAAAAAAAATTTTTTTTCGTATAAAAACTACGAACTTAAAACGTATTTCGAAAAGAAAAAACCCAAATTTGCTAAAATTGATTGGTTTCCGCACAATGTATTATATTTTCGGAGTAACTATAAAAACTACAAAAAAATGAATTTCACTACAATCAATTTCATCATTTGTAGTTATAGGAAAGGTACTTTTAGTGCTTCCAAATTGCTGCGTTCTTGGTTTTTTTGAGATGCGTTAGCGATATCTCCGAAACCTGTGGAAAAAAAAAAATTATTTTTCTTATGAAAAACTACAAACGATTTAAAACGTATTTCAAAAAGAAAAAACTCAAATTTGCTTAAATTGCTTAGTTTACGCAAAATGTATTATATTTTCGGAGTAATTATAAAAACTAAAAAAAAAATTTATTCCACTACAATCAATTTTATCGTGTTTAATTATAGGAAAAGGACTTTTAGTGCTTCCTAATTGCTGCGTTCTTGGTTTTTTTGAGATGCGTTGGCGATATCTCCGAAACCTGTGGACCTCAATTTCATCGTTTGTAGTTATACGAAAGCACTTTTAATGCTTCCAAATTGCTGGCGTTCATAGGTTTTTTTGAGATGCGTTAGCGATATCTCCGAAACCTGTTTACCAAAAAAAATATTTTTTTCGTATGAAAAACTACAAACGATTTAAAATATATTTCGAAAAGAAAAAACTCAAATTTGCTTAAATTGCTTGGTTTCCGCATAATGTATTACATTTCGGAGTAACATTAAAAAGCACAAAAAAATTAATTTCACTACAATCAATTTCATCGTTTATAGTTATAGGAAAAGTACTTATAGTGCTACCAAATTGCTGCGTTCTTGGTTTTTTGGGATGAGTTGGCGATATCTCCGAAACCTGTTGACCAAAAAAAAATATATTTTTCTTATGAAAAACTACGAACAATTTTAAACGTATTTCGAAAAGGAAAAACCCAAATTTGCTAAAATTGATTGGTTTCCGTACAATGTATTAAATTTTGGGAGTAACTATAAAAACTACAAAAAAATGAATTTCACTACAATCAATTTCATCATTTTTAGTATAGGAAAAGTACTTTTAGTGCTTCAAATTGCTGCGTTCTTGATTTTTTTGCGATGCGTTAGCGATATTTCCGAAACCTGTGGACTAAAAAAATTATTTATTTAATAATTTGGGAAAAATTTAAACAACGTGACATCAGGACGGACAAGGCGACAGCTGTTTCGATTATACCTTGTAAATCTCTTCAAAGCCTTTTCTCCCGGGAGTGGGAGTCGAACTCGCACTCCTACGATAGTTGAAATGGTTGTAAACGCATTCAGCTACGTCATGCCTGTTGTAAAGTTCTTCCCAATTGCCTTCTTTTTTGCATATTTTAATATTTTACACATTGCATACTTCGTATGCAATTATGTGTTAAAGCTATGCTTGGTACGGCGGTTTACAAAGAAACTTTGGTTTTTGTTGCTGTTTCGTTCTATTTATAGAACTACAACGAATTAACCAATTTTGTCTGTTTGTATGATTTTAATAATCGGGGATGCCCCATATTGCTTTTCTAAATGTATGAAAACATTTATTTGAAGCAATTTTTTAATATTTAATTTATTTTATATATTTAAGCATAGCTTTAACACATAATTGCATACGAAGTATGCAATGTGTAAAAGATTAAAATATGCAAAAAAGAAGGCAATTGGGAAGAACTTTACAACAGGCATGACGTAGCTGAATGCGTTTACAACCATTTCAACTATCGTAGGAGTGCGAGTTCGGACTCCCACTCCCGGGAGAAAAGGCTTTGAAGAGATTTACAAGGTATAATCGAAACAGCTGTCGCCTTGTCCGTCCTGATGTCACGTTGTTTAAATTTTTCCCAAATTATTAAATAAATTATAAAATTAAAAAATTGCTTCAAATAAATGTTTTCATACATTATAGAAAAGCAATATGGGCAATCCCCGATTATTAAAATCATAAAAAAATTATTTTTCTTATGAAAATCTACAAAGGATTTAATACGTATATCAAAAGAAAAAACTCAAATTTGCTTAAATTGCTTGGTTTCCGAGCAATGTATTATATTTTCGGAGTAACTATAAAAAGTACAAAAAAATGGATTTCACTAATGTATTATATTTTCGGAGTAACTTAAAAACTACAAAAAAAATGAATTCCACTACAATCAATTTATCGTTTTTAATTGTAGGAAAATAACATGTAGTGCTTCCGAATTGCTGCGTCCTTGGTTTTTTTGAGATGCGTTGGCGATATCTCCGAAACCTGTGGACCTTAATTTCATCGTTTGTAGTTATACGAAAAGTACTTTTAGTGCTTCCAAATTGCTGCGTTCATGGTTTTTTTGAGATTCGTTAGCGATATCTCCGAAACCTGTTTACCAAAAAAATTTTTTTTTTCGAATGAAAAACTACAAACGATTTAAAATATATTTCGAAAAGAAAAAACTCAAATTTGCTTAAATTGCATGGTTTCCGCATAATGTATTACATTTCGGAGTAAAACATATTCAAAAAGAAAAACTCAAATTTGCTTAAATTGCTTAGTTCCGAGCAATGTATTATATTTTCGGAGTAACTATAAAAAGTACAAAAATGGATTTCACTAATGTATTATATTTCGGAGTAACTTTAAAAACTACAAAAAAATGAATTTCACAACAATCAATTTCATTATTTTTAGTTATAGGATAATTACTTTTAGTGCTTCCAAATTGCTGCTTTCTTGGTTTTTTTGAGATTCGTTAGCGATATCTCCGAAACTTGTGGACCTCAATTGCATCGTTTTGTAGTTATACGAAAAAGTACTTTAATGCTTCCAAATTGCTGCGTTCATGGTTTTTTGAGATGCGTTAGCGATATCTCCGAAACCTGTTTACCAAAAAAAAATTTTTTTTTTATGGAAAACTACAAACGATTTAAGACGTATTTCCAAATTGCTTAAATTGCTTGGTTTCAGCCCAATGTATATACTATAAAACTATAAAAACTACAAAAAAATCAATTCCACTACAATCTATTTCATCGTTTGTAGTTATAGGAAAAGTACTATTTTTCTTATGAAAAACTGCAAACGATTTAAAACGTATTTCAAAAGAAAAAACAAAAATTTGCTTAGTTTCCGCACAATGTATTATATTTTCGGAGTATCTATAAAAACTAAAAAAAATGAATTTCACTACAATCAATCTCATCATTTTTAGTTATAGGAAAAGTACTTTTAGTGCTTCAAATTGCTGCGTTCTTGGTTTTTTGAGATGCTTGGCAATATCTCCGAAACCTGGGGAGCAAAAAAAAAATTTTTTTCGTATGAAAACTACAATCAATTTAAAATATTTCAAAAGAAAAAACCCAAATTTGCTAAAATTGATTGGTTTCCGCACAATGTATTATATTTCGAAGTAAATATAAAAACTACAAAAAAATGAATTCCAATACAATCAATTTATCCTTTTTAATTATAAGAAAATGACATGTAGTGCTTCCGAATTGCTGCGTTCTGGTTTTTTTGAGATGCGTTGGCGATATCTCCGAAACCTGTGGACCAAAAAAAAATATTTTTCTTATGAAAAACTACAAACGATTTAAAACGTATTTCAAAAATAAAAAACTCAAATTGCTTAGATTGCTTAGTTTCCGCAAAATGTAATATATTTTCGGAGTAATTATAAAAACTATAAAAAAATTAATTCCACTACAATCAATTTTATCGTGTTTAATTATAGGAAAAGGACTTTTAATGCTTCCTAATTGCTGCGTTCTTGGTTTTTTTGAGATGCGTTGGCGATATCTCCGAAACCTGGGAAGAAAAAAATTTTTTTTTCGTATGAAAAACTACGAATGATTTAAAACGTATTTCGAAAAGAAAAACCCAATTTGCTAAAATTGATTGGTTTCCGCACAATGTATTATATTTTCGGATAACTATAAAAACTACAAAAAAATGAATTTCACTACAATCAATTTCATCATTTGTAGTTATAGGAAAAGTACTTTTAGTGCTTCCAAATTTCTGCGTTCTTAGTTTTTTTGAGATGCGTTAGCGATATCTCCGAAATCTGTGGACCAAAAAAAATTATTTTTTTTTATGAAAAACTACAAAGGATTTAAACTTATTTCAGAAAAGAAAAAACTCAAATTTGCTTAAATTGCTTAGTTTGCGCAAAATGTATTATATTTTCGGAGTACTTTAAAACTACAAAAAAATGAATTCCACTACAATCAATTTTATCGTTTTTAATTATAGGAAAATAACATGTAGTGTAGTTATAGGAAAAGTACTTTTAGTGCTTCAATTTGCTGCGTTCTTGGTTTTTTTGAGATGCGTTAGCGAAACCTGTGGACCAAAAAAAATTATTTTCTTATGAAAAACTACAAACGATTTAAAACGTATTTCGAAAAGAAAAAACCCAAATTTGCTAAAATTGATTGGTTTACGCACAATGTATTATA